>NC_092259.1:16041906-16049406 GCF_036320965.1 Panulirus ornatus
AAAATATATATATATATATATATAATATATATATATATATATATATATATATATATATATATATATATATGTATATAGATAGATAGATAGATAGCGCATGAAAAGTATATCCTCAAAAGTTAGTTTGTGAGGGAAAGAAAGTCTGTAATAAATGCAATCTTGACAAATCGAAAGTTCAGTGAGAATATTTGTGTAGCTGGTCTGACCTTCGGATTATCTGGACAAGAAGGAGTGGAGGCGAAGGACTGGGTCTCAGAGTCCGTAATTGATGGTTTGGAAGATCAGACGTTAAGAAAATTACCTTTGACATGTTGGCACACACAAATCCAGGTCCTTGCGGTATCAGTGTTACCGGCGTCCTGAGTGGGAGTGGCGGTTGTATGAAAGAGGAGATTGACCCATGGCATACGAATGTCTAACTCGCACTTTTTGTGTGGAATGCTTGTGGAGAGTATGTGGTGCAAGGAGTGAGAAGTGGTAGGGTAAGAGGGAGGTGTGTGGTATTAAGATTATGGTTGGGAGAGCTGGAGAGGGTGTGCTTAAATGGTTAGGACATATAAAGAGGATGAATGAGGAGAGAGTGACTGATTGGGTCTACTCGTCAGAGTTGAAGGAAACGGATATAATACTTCCTTCTCTCCTCGTATTGCATAGATGTGGAATTCTCTTCCTGTCTTGCCCTCTTCCTTCAACCCATATATTGTAGAAGACTGAGGACCGCGAGGAGCAGTTCAAAATGAGTCAAGAAAAGGTGGGAATGTGTGCCAGCCTCAGGGGATGTAACGGTAGTTCAGATGTCTGAAGAACCTTATGGTGGTGAAGGTGGGAAGTGCTCTCAGGCAAACCCATGCACACTCCGAACTCACACTTTTGTGGTTTGTGTTTCGCTCAGTGAGGGACCAGATGAATTATGTTTTACCTTTGACATGAGATCCGAAGTCTTTTGATTCAAGATCATTAACTAGTTGTCCATCTGGGACAGGTGTTGGCTGTGCACTTGTCTGCCGGAGAGACAAGATCAGAATTTAGATTCCGTGGAAGTGTGTTTCATGATAAGTATGTAAGAATAGCACGATGTAAAAATTGACGATTCTGCTTTTTTCATGTGAAGCGTAGCGTTGCACTAAAGCAAACCATTATCAGAGAAGAAACTCCTTGACTTGGGAGTTTCTTGATATGAGGGAGATACGAGAGCTCGCCCTTGAAGTATTTCATGTCATTACAGTAAACAGTCTTACAATGTGAAGGTCAGGAGACTTGCCTGGTATATCGATAGGACAAGAGTTTGGTCTTCCAAAATCATCTGTTGCTGTGTTAGCTTTACTGCGTAGTCGGTAGAGAGGGTAGCAATTGTGTCATCAAAGAGCATCTGTTGCTGTGTTAGCTTTGCCACATAAGCAGGTTAACTTGGTCTGTGAGGGATCCCCTGGCTTGTTTAACCTTTAGGTTGTCGTCTTTGAAAAGACAATAGAGACGTTGTTGGTGATCATTTAAGATGTCATTGTAGTTACCATAGATCATATCAAGCATAATGTTAGTGGGCCAGAACGAGAGCAGAGAGCTTGAATATCTGCCACATATTCCAGTCTGTTTTGTGTAAAATTTTGACGGTCGTAGACAAAGGCGTGTAGTCATTTACCCACCTCCTACATGTTGACGTTCCAACCACATGTAGGGGCATGAGTTACTTAGCTGGACCATCCAGAGAAGTATGGACCGGGAACAGACATTGAAAGTGTTGTTTTAAGAAGTCTGTTGTAACTCCATCCGAGTAAAGGGGCTGTCCTGATGGAGAGTGGTCAGCCATGGGTGTAGAATTAAACCATTGGGTGAGTGAGAGGCCAAGGTCCTGGATGCACTCTGTGAGGGCAAAGATCGGTGCTTGTCCCCACGGTGGTGTATAGATGCCACATGTAGACATGAGATCCGAAATTACGGAAGACGGCAAAAGTGTTGGAAGTGAAATACTTGAGGAGAGTACGTAGTGTAAAGAGGGTTGATTGAGAAGTGGTAGGGTAAGAGGGAGGTGTGTGTGCACCTGTAGCTTGGAGTGCGTTGAACCTGTAATTTGGGGTACGTGTGAACCCGTGGCTTGGGGTACACGTGAACCTGTGGCTTGGGGTACACGTGAACCTGTGGCTTGGGGTACACGTGAACCTGTGGCTTGGGGTACACGTGATCCTGTGGCTTGGGGTACATGTGAACCTGTGGCTTTGGGTACACGTGAACCTGTGGCTTGGGGTACACGTGAACCTGTGGCTTGAGGTACACGTGAACCTGTGGCTTGGGGTACACGTGAACCTGTGGCTTGGGGTACACGTGAACCTGTGGCTTGGGGTACATGTGAACCTGTGGCTTGGGGTACACGTGAACCTGTGGCTTGAGGTACACGTGAACCTGTGGCTTGGGGTACACGTGAACCTGTGGCTTGGGGTACACGTGAACCTGTGGCTTGGGGTACACGTGAACCTGTGGCTTGGGGTACACGTGAACCTGTGGCTTGGGGTACACGTGAACCTGTGGCTTGGGGTACACGTGAACCTGTGGCTTGGGGTACACGTGAACCTGTGGCTTGGGGTACACGTGATCCTGTGGCTTGGGGTACACGTGAACCTGTGGCTTAGGGTACACGTGATCCTGTGGCTTGGGGTACACGTGAACCTGTGGCTTGGGGTACACGTGATCCTGTGGCTTGGGGTACATGTGAACCTGTGGCTTTGGGTACACGTGAACCTGTGGCTTGGGGTACACGTGAACCTGTGGCTTGGGGTACACGTGATCCTGTGGCTTGGGGTACATGTGAACCTGTGGCTTTGGGTACACGTGAACCTGTGGCTTGGGGTACACGTGAACCTGTGGCTTGAGGTACACGTGAACCTGTGGCTTGGGGTACACGTGAACCTGTGGCTTGGGGTACACGTGAACCTGTGGCTTGGGGTACATGTGAACCTGTGGCTTGGGGTACACAGTGAACCTGTGGCTTGAGGTACACGTGAACCTGTGGCTTTGGGTACACGTGAACCTGTGGCTTGGGGTACACGTGAACCTGTGGCTTGGGGTACACGTGAACCTGTGGCTTGGGGTACACGTGAACCTGTGGCTTGGGGTACACGTGAACCTGTGGCTTGGGGTACACGTGAACCTGTGGCTTGGGGTACACGTGATCCTGTGGCTTGGGGTACACGTGAACCTGTGGCTTAGGGTACACGTGATCCTGTGGCTTGGGGTACACGTGAACCTGTGGCTTGGGGTACACGTGATCCTGTGGCTTGGGGTACATGTGAACCTGTGGCTTTGGGTACACGTGAACCTGTGGCTTGGGGTACACGTGAACCTGTGGCTTGAGGTACACGTGAACCTGTGGCTTGGGGTACACGTGAACCTGTGGCTTGGGGTACACGTGATCCTGTGGCTTGGGGTACACGTGAACCTGTGGCTTTGGGTACACGTGAACCTGTGGCTTGGGGTACACGTGATCCTGTGGCTTGGGGTACACGTGAACCTGTGGCTTGAGGTACACGTGATCCTGTGGCTTGGGGTACACGTGAACCTGTGGCTTGGGGTACATGTGAACCTGTGGCTTGGGTACACGTGAAGCTGTGGCTTGGGGTACACGTGAACCTGTGGCTTGAGGTACACGTGAACCTGTGGCTTGGGGTACATGTGAACCTGTGGCTTGGGGTACACGTGAACCTGTGGCTTGGGGTACATGTGAACCTGTGGCTTGGGGTACATGTGAACCTGTGGCTTGGGGTACATGTGAACCTGTGGCTTGGGGTACATGTGAACCTGTGGCTTGGGGTACACGTGAACCTGTGGCTTGGGGTACACGTGAACCTGTGGCTCGGGGTACACGTGAACCAGTGGCTTAGGGGTACACGTGAACCAGTGGCTTGAGGTACACGTGAACCTGTGGCTTCTGGTACACGTGAACCTGTGGCTTGGGGTACACGTGAACCTGTGGCTTGGGGTACACGTGAACCTGTGGCTTTGGGTACACGTGAACCTGTGGCTTTGGGTACACGTGAACCAGTGGCTTGGGGTACACGTGAACCAGTGGCTTGAGGTACACGTGAACCTGTGGCTTCTGGTACACGTGAACCTGTGGCTTGGGGTACACGTGAACCTGTGGCTTGGGGTACACGTGAACCTGTGGCTTTGGGTACACGTGAACCTGTGGCTTTGGGTACACGTGAACCTGTGGCTTAGGGTACACGTGAACCTGTGGCTTGGGGTACACGTGAACCAGTGGCTCGAGGTACTCGTGAACCTGTGGCTTGTGGTACACGTGAAATTGTGGCTTGGGGTACATCTGAACCTGTGGCTTAGGGTACACGTGAACACGTGGCTTGGGGTACACGTGAACTTGTGGCTTGGAGTACATCTGAACCTGTGGCTTGGTGTACACGTGAACCTGTGGATTGTGGTACACGTGAACTTGTGGCTTGGGGTACACGTGAACCTGTGGCTTGGGGTACACGTGAACGCGTGGCTTGTGGTACACGTGAACTTGTGTCTTGGGGTACATCTGAACCTGTGGCTTGGGGTGCACGTGAATCTGTGACGAGGTACACATGAATCTGTGGCCTGGGGCACACATGAACCTATGGCTTGGGGTAGACGTGATCCTATGACTTGGGATACATTTGAACCTTTTGCTTGGGGTACACATGAACCTGTGGCTTGAGGTACACTTGAACCTGTGACTTGGGGTACATGTGAACATATGTTTTGGGGTACACGTGAACCTGTGGATTGGGGTACATGTGAACCTTTGGCTTGGGGTACACGTGAACCTGTGGCTTAGGGTACACCTTTACCTGTGGCTTGGGGTACATTTGAACCAGTGGCTTAGGGTATGCGCGAACCAGTGGCTTGTGGTACTCGTGAACCTGTGGCTTGGGGTACACGAAATCCTTTGGCTTGTGGTACTCGTGAACCTTTGGCTTGGGGTATGCGTGAACCAGTGGCTGGTGGTACACGTGAACCTGTGGCTTGGGGTACAAGTGAACCTGTGGCTTGGGGTACACGTGAACCTGTGGCTTGGGGTACACGTGAACCTGTGGCTTGGGGTATGCGTGAACCTGTGGCTTGGGGTACACGTGAACCTGTGGCTTGGGGTGTAAGGTTGCGTCGACAGGAATGAATACAGGTCCTCTTCGTGGATGGTAGTCAATGAAGATCAGGCGGCCTTTGTAGATTTATTACAAAAGAATATGTACGTCCATCTGTAGTACTCTGGGCTATCGTCTTATGACACACTACGACACACTCTAGTGAACAGTGTGACGATGCTGGCCAGTGTGTCCCCTCGGGTCACACTGACAGGAGTTATATTGGAGTCCGTCAACACCCATTCAACAACGTGTTCAAATAACAGATCAGATCTTACGTGTTCAAACATCCTGAGTAACAGTAGCCCGTGGGAACAGTGGGCCCGTGGGAACATGCATCTAACTCTATGTAACTCACAGTAAAATGATAATAACAAATAGTTAATGAAAAATTAATGGGAGTATGCGTGAGTCTTACATTTTGCTCGGCCACAACCTGGCTCAAGCTCCTGCGAGCCATGAAAAGTTATGGTTATTTATGAAATAATACTGAGTACAGAAATAAACAAATTATAGTTATTAACAAGAGTTGCTCCTATATCAACTAGTATTCTTGATAAGATAGATAACACACTCTACAATTGTTAGAGGATTGAAAAGATATATATATATATATATATATATATATATATATATATATATATATATATATATATATATATATATATATATATTATAAACAAAATCAGTATGCAAAAAAAATTCAAGCAACTCAATTAATACATATTATTCTGGAGTTAGATTCCTCCTCAAATAAGGTAGTGCTGCTGCGACTACCTTCTGAACATCCAATGTGGCTGTAGGGAATTCTATATTAGACACCCTATGTCGTAGACGACAACATAAGATGAATACTATGAATAACAATATGAGTGCAATAGACAACGAAATAATTGAAAATCCAGAAACATGAGAAGTGTACTTAAAAGGTACAAAAGCCAAAACATCTATTGCAGAATCTAAATCTTCTTGAACCATAGATGGAAGGTGTTGGATATTTACTTCATTAATGATGGATAAGTTGATGTTTTGGGGGATTCGTTCTATACTCGGGATAGCTCTATCAATCTGGCCCAAAAAATGATCATGAGTACCGAACAATTTGAAACTTGAACTGATAACAGTACATTGTTGTCCTAACTGAATGTGTCCCAGAAACAAATAAGATTTGGGATGATTGGGTGGGCAATGAATGAGAACATTTTGTGGTTCTGGAAAAAACAGTACGTGATATTTGTCCATACTTTCAAAACTCTAGTGTTGCTCCTCCTCCAACTTTGTTAAACCAGTGGACCTGGAAATTTAATAGTACTTGTGTGATTCTGTATGACATAATACAAGACACTGAATCTCCAGATATTGCTTCTCATTTCAAAAGTCTTGAGAGAGTATTTCTGCGACTTAAGGATGCAAACCTAAAAGTCAAGTTATCCAAATGTTCCTTTCTACAGACAAGAATTAATGGTAGTGTGCGTAAGTCTTACACGGGTACGTGTGGACCTGTGGCTTGGGGTACCACTGAACCTGTGGCTTGGGGTACATGTAGACCTGTGGCTTGGGGTACCACTGAACCTGTGGCTTGGGGTACATGTGGACCTGTGGCTTGGGGTACCACTGAACCTGTGGCTTGGGGTACATGTGGACCTGTGGCTTGGGGTACCACTGAACCTGTGGCTTGGGGTACATGTGTACCTGTGGCTTGGGGTACCACTGAACCTGTGGCTTGGGGTACATGTAGACCTGTGGCTTGGGGTACCACTGAACCTGTGGCTTGGGGTACATGTGGACCTGTGGCTTGGGGTACCACTGAACCTGTGGCTTGGGGTACATGTAGACCTGTGGCTTGGGGTACCACTGAACCTGTAGCTTGGGGTACACGTGAACCTGTGGCTTGTGGTACACATGAACCTGTGGCTTGGGGTACACGTGATCCTATGGTTTGGGGTACACGTGAACCTGTGGCTTGGGGGTACACGTGAACCTGTGGCTTGGGGTACACGTGAACCTGTGGTTTTGGGTACACGTGAACCTGTGGCTTTGGGTACACGTGAACCTGTGGCTTGGGGTACACGTGAACCTGTGGCTTGGGGTACACGTGAACCTGTGGCTTGGGGTACCACTGAACCTGTGGCTTGGGGTACACGTGAACCTGTGGCTTGGGGTACACGTAATCCTGTGGCTTGGGGTACACGTGAACCTGTGGCTTGGGGTACATGTGAACCTGTGGCTTGGGGTACACGTAATCCTGTGGCTTGGGGTACACGTAATCCTGTGGCTTGGGGTACACGTGAACCTGTGGCTTGGGGTACCTGTGAACCTGTGGCTTGGGGTACACGTGAACCTGTGGCTTGGGGTACATGTGAACCTGTGGCTTGGGGTACACGTG
>NC_092259.1:16056906-16089406 GCF_036320965.1 Panulirus ornatus
TGTTGTGGTGGGGAGTGAAGGCAGGTATGTAGAAGAGACACCCATTACAGAGTTACAGAGGCAGGGGATTAGGTCTCGTTGCAGGTGGAGGTGTCAACGTGAGTTTTCTCGTCACACATGGTGAGGGCCTGATTCCAGTAGAGGCCATCCGGGCACTGCTCCAGGTGGGGCGACCCCTGGTAGCACCGGTAGTACTGCAATGATACCATAACCTTGATCACTCTGTCCCCTGCTCTCTCTCTCTCTCTCTCTCTCTCTCTCTCTCTCTCTCTCTCTCTCTCTCTCTCTCTCTCTCTCTCTCTCTCTCTTATATAGAGTTGAGCCCAGATCTCCCATTGACACCAAAAATCTTTTAGTTTTCCCTTTTGATAATAATAATAATAATAATTTTACTTTACTTCCCATGTTGCTTAAATCCTTTAATGTAAATGTTGCCTTCAACAACAAAAACACTATAAAGAATATCTTGTTCAGGAACTCATCAGAAAATTCTCCTGGATGCATCTATAAAGTGCCATGTAGCAATTGTGAAAAGTTTTATTTTGGGCAGACTGGTATGGATCTTTCTGTTAGACTCAAGCAACATAGATATAGTATAAGAACGGGACAGGAATCAAATGCCTTATTTAATCACGTTAAAAACTATGATCATTGTCTTGACTGAAGTGATGCCATCTCAGTTATTAACTCTAACTCTATTACCACGAGAAATATCATTGAACCTTCTATTATTAGATACACAAAGAATTATAATCTTAATATTAGTGATGGTCTGTACAAATTAGATAATTTTATTGTTGATAGAATATGTAGAATGAAAAGTTTATGAACGCTCGTTGTCTGTCTTGGACAATCGCATGTTTACCAAATGGTGTCCTAGCTTCGTCTCTTCGATGTATATCAGTTGACTTATATTTCTCTCTTGTGTCTCCCCTGATGATGTGATTATTACACGAAAGTGTAAACTTATCGTGTTTCATTTTCCCCGTGGACTCAGGAATATCTTGATCACGCGCAAAATTGTGATCCTTTCCAATATATATATATATATATATATATATATATATATATATATATATATATATATATATATATGTATATATATATATATATATATATATATATATATATATATATATATATATATATTATATATATATATATATATATATATATATATATATATATATATATATTGTTCGCTGATGATACAGCGCTGGTGGCTGATTCATGTGAGAAACTGCAGAAGCTGGTGACTGAGTTTGGTAAAGTGTGTGGAAGAAGAAAGTTGAGAGTAAATGTGAATAAGAGCAAGGTTATTAGGTACAGTAGGGGTGAGGGTCAAGTCAATTGGGAGGTGAGTTTGAATGGAGAAAAACTGGAGGAAGTGAAGTGTTTTAGATATCTGGGAGTGGATCTGTCAGCGGATGGAACCATGGAAGCGGAAGTGGATCATAGGGTGGGGGAGGGGGCGAAAATTTTGGGAGCCTTGAAAAATGTGTGGAAGTCGAGAACATTATCTCGGAAAGCGAAAATGGGTATGTTTGAGGGAATAGTGGTTCCAACAATGTTGTATGGTTGCGAGGCGTGGGCTATGGATAGAGATGTGCGCAGGAGGATGGATGTGCTGGAAATGAGATGTTTGAGGACAATGTGTGGTGTGAGGTGGTTTGATCGAGTAAGTAACGTAAGGGTAAGAGAGATGTGTGGAAATAAAAAGAGCGTGGTTGAGAGAGCAGAAGAGGGTGTTTTGAAATGGTTTGGGCACATGGAGAGAATGAGTGAGGAGAGATTGACCAAGAGGATATATGTGTCGGAGGTGGAGGGAACGAGGAGAAGAGGGAGACCAAATTGGAGGTGGAAAGATGGAGTGAAAAAGATTTTGTGTGATCGGGGCCTGAACATGCAGGAGGGTGAAAGGAGGGCAAGGAATAGAGTGAATTGGAGTCATGTGGTATACAGGGGTTGACGTGCTGTCAGTGGATTGAATCAGGGCATGTGAAGCGTCTGGGGTAAACCATGGAAAGCTGTGTAGGTATGTATATTTGCGTGTGTGGACGTGTGTATGTACATGTGTATGGGGGGGGGGGGTTGGGCCATTTCTTTCGTCTGTTTCCTTGCGCTACCTCGCAAACGCGGGAGACAGCGACAAAGTATAAAAAAAAAAAAAAAAAAAAAAAAATATATTATACTTAGTCGCTGTCTCTCGCGTTAGCTAGGTAGCGCAAGGAAGCAGACGGAAGAATGGCCCAACCCACCGACACACACTTGCATATACATAAACGCCCACACGCACATACACATACCTATACATTTCATCGTATATATATATATATATATATATATATATATATATATATATATATACATGTACATATTTATCCTTGTTGCCTTCATCCATTCTCGTCGCCTCTCGCCTCGTCGCATCTCTATCAACTCTTATCATATACCTTCTCCAAATCCATAAATGCTACATACAAATCCATTTGCTTTTCTAAGTATTTCTCACATACATTTTTCAAAGCAAACACCTGATCCACACATCCTCTGCCACTTCTGAAACCACACTGCTCTTCCCCAATCTGATGCTCTGTACATGCCTTCACCCTCTCAATCATTACCCTCCCATACAATTTCCCAGGAATACTCAACAAACTTATACCTCTGTAATTTGAGCACTCACTTTTATCCCCTTTGCCTTTGTACAATGGCACTATGCAGGCATTCCGCCAATCCTCAGGCACCTCACCATAAGTCATACATACATTAAATAACCTTACCAACCAGTCAACAATACACTCACCCCCTTTTTTAATAAATTCCACTGCAATACCATCGAAACCCGCTGCTTGCCGGCTTTCATCTTCCGCAAAGCTTTTACTACCTCTTCTCTGTTTACCAAATCATTTTCCCTAACCCTCTCACTTTGCACACCACCTCGACCAAAACACCCTATATCTGCGACTCTATCATCAAACACATTCAACAAACCTTCAAAATACTCACTCCATCTCCTTCTCATATCACCACTACTTGTTATCACCTCCCCATTAGCCCCCTTCACTGAAGTTTCCATTTGTTCCCTTGTCTTACGCACTTTATTTACCTTCTTCCAAAACATCTTTTTATTCTCCCTAAAATTTAATGATACTCTCTCACCCCAACTCTCATTTGCCCCCTTTTTCACCTCTCGCACCTTTCTCTTGACCTCCTGCCTCTTTCTTTTATACATCTCCCACTTGTTTGCATTATTTCCTTGCAAAAATTGTCCAAATGCCTCTCTCTTCTCTTTCACTAATACTCTTACTTCATCCCACCACTCACTACCCTTTCTAATCTGCCCACCTCCCACGCTTCTCATGCCACAAGCATCTTTTGCGCAAGCCATCACTGCTTCCCGGAATACATCCCATTCCTCCCCCACTCCCCTTACCTTCTTTGTTCTCACCTTTTTCCATTCTGCACTCAGTCTCTCCTGGTACTTCCTCACACAAGTCTCCTTCCCAAGCTCACTCGTTTCACCCCAACATTCTCTTCATTTCTGAAAACCTCTACAAATCTTCTCCTTCGCCTCCACAAGATAATGATCATACATCCCTCCAATTGCACGTCTCAGCACATTAACATTCACGCGTCTATCAATTAACACGTAATCCAATAACGCTCTCTGGCCATCTCTCCTACTTACATATGTATACTTATGTATATCTCTCTTTTTAAACGAGGTATTCCCAATCACCAGCCCTTTTTCAGCATATAAATCTACAAGCTCTTCACCATTTCCATTTACAACACTGAACAACGCATGTACACCAATTATTCCCTCAACTGCCACATTACTCACCTTTGCATTCAAATCAACCATCACTATAATCCGGTTTCGTGCATCAAAACTACTAACACACACACTCAGCTCCTCCCAAAACACTTGCCTCATGATCTTTCTTCTCATGCCCAGGTGCATATGCACCAATGATCACCCAACTCTCTCCATCTACTTTCAGTTTTACCCATATCAATTTTGAGTTTACTTTCTTACACTCTATCACATACTCCCACCACTCCTGTTTCAGGAGTAGTGCTACTCCTTCCGTTGCTCTTGTCCTCTCACTAACCCCTGACTTTTCTCTCAAGACATTCCCAAACCACTCTTCCCCTTTACCCTTGAGCTTCGTTTCACTCAGAGCCAAAACATCCAGGTTCCTTTCCTCAAACATAGTACCTATTTCTCCTTTTTTCTCATCTTGGTTACATCCACACACATTTAGACATCCCAATCTGAGCCTTCGAGGAGGATGAGCACTCCCCGCGAGACTCCTTCTGTTTCCCCTTTTAGAAAGTTAAAGTACAAGGAGGGGAAGGTTTCCAGCCCCCCGCTCCCGTCCCCTTTAGTCGCCTTCTACGACACGTGAGGAATGCGTGGGAAGTATTCTTTCTCCCCTATCTCCAGGGATATATATATATATATATATATATATATATATATATATATATATATATATATATATATATATATATTTACTCTTTCTAGGTGTCTGTATCTATCAGTTCAACGATCCTATGTTTATTTTCTAATTAATTTTGGAAGATTTGATGATGTAGCTACTTACTATGTGCCATACCAGGTACAGGGTCGAGGTCTCACCTTATCGCAGTCAGCGTGGGGTAAGTACGTGTTGTCGATCTCACAAATCCACAAGTTGCAATGGGAAGTGTCCACTTCGCTCTCCCAGTCACAGAGGCCGAGTAGTTCGTTGAAGAGTGTCCCAGGGGCGCACATCTCCAGTATGGCTTGTCCATTCACGCATTCCCAGTACTGCAGTAAGGACACGATTCTTAGATAACCATACTGGCAGGGAGTACGTAACCAGCTTAGTACCACGGCATGATCTTTGCAACACATTAGGTGTTTTGTTGTGAAAGGTCAGGTTAGGATCAGTTCACTTATGCTCAAGGATTGTACAATGTTGCTTAAGGATCGTAGGATCCTACTCAAGGGTTTTATCCTCCTGCTTAAGGATCGTATCATCTTTCTCGAGGATTGTACCGTGCTCGATGGGCTTAACATAATTGTGTTCACTAGTTCTGTCTCAGAACGGGGTAACCTTGTAATCTGGTTCATAGAGATACTGTGAGAGACTGGATGAAGGGCGGCATAAGGTGAGAGTAAAGGAAGCAGGAAGAGTGGCTAAGGAGTGGAAGGTCTTCAGAAAAACTGATTCCATGTGAGGTATGGAAACTACGGTGTGACGGTGTTGTATGAGAAAGGGTAGTGGGATGAGGAAGTTAATCTGCAAGTGAAAGAGAAAAGATAGGTACTGCACATGAGCTTCTCGAGAGAGGTGTGGCGGTGTTGTTAATTGGTTAGTCAGGCTTTTTCAGTGTGTTTATGACTCAAGGTTTGGAGCCTCAGGACTGACAGAAAGCATTTATTGTACTCTTGTGAAAAGGCATTTACGAATGTGAATGTGCCGGTGTCAGAGTGCACATGGTAGGATGTTTGAGAGGCACAGAGCATCAGGTTGTGGGGAAGCAGTATGGCCTTAAGAGTGGTAGATGTGTGGACCAGGTGTCTCTGGAAATATTTTGTTTAAGTAATATTTGGAGAAACAGAGGGTTTTATTTGTGGCATGTGTGGACCTGGAGTAAGTGTATGATAAGTTAACAAGGACTTGATTAGGGTATTTTGTTGCCTATTCCGTCTCAGCTAACATAACACTTCTTGAACTTGGGAATGTAATTCAAAAGCCCTGAGGAGAGGGTATATGCGCACGAGGAACAGGTGGGGGGTGGAGGGGGGGACTTGTGAAGGAGAGGGTATATGCGCACGAGGAACAGGTGGGGGGGGGGGGGAGCCTTGTGGAAGGTGTTTCTAATAAAAATGATGTACGACGAAGCCTGCTAAATGCAATGAAGAATTTTAATCAGGAGAGTAAAGAGCATGTGTCCGAATGAGAAGGGACAAGGGTGAATGGTTTTAGCAGGACTGCCTCAGGGATGCGTAGTGTCACTATGGCTTGTTCAATCTGTCTCTGGACAGGATGCTACGGGTGGTAAATACGAGGGTCTTCGAGCAAGGGGCAAGTCTCTAGCATGCTAGCGTGAGAGGCCTTCGGAGGCCTTTGCTGTTTGCTGGTGACACATCTCTGGTGGAAGAGGTGAGTAAGGAACTGCAGAAACTGGTGTCTGAGTTTGGGAAATTGTGTAGAAGAAGGAAGTTGAGAGTTAATGTATACATTGTACAGTAATGAGGTGTAGTGTGGGGCGAGACAGGCTGCTTGCGTGTGATTCTTAATGGAGTGAATCTGGAGAAAATGGAGTGCTTTAGATATGTGGGAGAGGACATGGCTGCGGATGGAACCATGGGGGTGTTAGAAGGAGAGGTCATCGTCTGTCAGGGCAAACATGGGTATGTGTGAAGGTACACCAGAGTCCCGACGGTGGTGTAGGATTGTGAACTTTGGAATATGAATGTGAAATAAGTGGGTGGACGTGTTGGAAATAGGATGCCTGAGTACAGAATGTAGCGTGAGGTGAGTTTTTCATGTAAGGAATGACAGCGTAAGAGAGAGATGTGGTAGTACATGCAGTCTGGTTGAAAGAGCTAGCCAGGGTGTACTGAAATGGTTCAGACATATGTCTGTATGAGTTAAGGCAAGCTAAGAGGATTTGTATAAAAGAAATGGAGTGGTAGGTTGAGAGGGAGGCCGATAAAGAGATGAAAAAATTGGATGAACGAGACGTCGAATATTCAGAAGGATGAGATGCCTGAACGGACTAGAATGGATTATAGTGACATGGTATACGGGGGGAGACGTTCTGTCATTGAGCTGAACCAGGGAGTACAGAATGTAGCATGAGGTGAGTTTTTCATGTAAGGAATGACAGCGTAAGAGAGAGATGTGGTAGTACATGCAGTCTGGTTGAAAGAGCTAGCCAGGGTGTACTGAAATGGTTCAGACATATGTCTGTATGAGTTAAGGCAAGCTAAGAGGATTTGTATAAAAGAAATGGAGTGGTAGGGAGAGAGGGAGGCCGATAAAGAGATGAAAAAATTGGATGAACGAGACGTCGAATATTCAGAAGGATGAGATGCCTGAACGGACTAGAATGGATTATAGTGACATGGTATACGGGGGGAGACGTTCTGTCATTGAGCTGAACCAGGGAATATGAAGTGGTCAGGGTAAACCATAGTATGTGCGGCTTGGCTTTGGACTTTGATGTCGGTACAGTGTACTGGAACCAGAGAAAAGTACGGAGTCTCATAACAGCCACCCACTCCTCATGTGGCTGGTCTCCACACAGAAAGTACGGGAAGCAACAGCCAGTCACATGCCAGCAGTAGTGGCTGAGATACACACGGGAGTAGTGGCTGAGCTGTGGAACAGAGAGAGAGAGAGAGAGAGAGAGAGAGAGAGAGAGAGAGAGAGAGAGAGTATGATGACAGACCGAAGATGATGATAATGCAAGGAAGGTGACGAGCAGACGAGATGATACGGCAGAAGGCTTTTGATCCACTCTGGCCAAGAGAGAAGTGGAAGAAGATCCACCCGAGACGTGAGCAGTGCTCAGGTTAAGGGAGAATAAGTACACAGCTGCTTACGAGAAAGATTATCTTGGCACTGACAACACCCCTGGTTATGGGGAGTCTTCATTACGTGTGGTTTCCAAGGTAGAACAGAGGAAATGGTTATGCTTGTCAGTTGTTGGATGTTGCAAGGATGAACTCTGATGTTGTGAAATCTGTGAGTAGGAAAGAAGTGAAATTGAGAAAAAAAATGTAGGAATAATTTTAAAAGATGTAGGAAGAATTTCAAAAATGTAGGGAGACTTTAAAAAAGGGTATGAAGAATTTTTGAGAATTTAGGAAGAATTTTGAAATATGTTGGGCGAATTTTGAAATGTTGGAAGAATTTTAGAAAATGTAGGAACAATTTTCAAAATGTAGGAAGAATTTGAAAAGAATGTAGGGAGAATATAAAGAATGGAGGAATTTCTAAGAATGGAAGAATTTTAAAATATATGGGGCGAATTTAAAAGAAATGTAGGAAGAATTTTAAAAAGTGTAGGGAGAATTTAAAAAAAATGTTGAAAGAACTTTAGAGAATGTAGGAAGAATTTTAAGAATGTAGGACGAATTTTGAAAAAATGGAAGAATTTTAAAAAATGTAGGGCGAATTTTAAAAAATGTAGGGCGAATTTTAAAAAGATGTAGGAAGAATTATAAGAAATGTAGGAAGAATTTTAAGAATGTAGGGGGAATTTTAGAAAAATGTCGGAAGAATTTTAAAAAGTGTAAGAAGAATTTGAAAAAAAATGGGCGAATTTTGAAAATATGCTAGAAGAATTTTAAAAACTGTAGGGAGAATTTGAAAAAAATGTAGGGCGAATTTTAAAAAGATGTAGGGAGAATTTTGAAAAATGTAGGAGGATTTTAAAAGAATGTAGGGCGAATTTTGAAAAAATGGGAGAATTTAAAAAAAGTTGGTAATTTCAGAAAAAATGTTGGAAGAATTTTAAAAGATGTAGGAATTTAGGAAGAATTTTAAAAAATGTAGGACGAAAAAAAAAAACCCACGGAATATTTCTAAAGAATGTAGGGGGAATTTTAAAAAATGGAAGAATTTAAAAAAAAATGTAGGGCGAATTAAAAAGAAAATGCAGGAAGAAATTTAAAGAATGTATGAAGAATTTAAAAAATAGAAGGAGAATTTAAAAAGATGAAGAATTTTCAAGAATGTAGGAAGAATTTTAAAAAATATAGGAAGAATTTTAAAAGATATTGGAAGAATTTTAAATATTGTAGGGAGAATTAAAAAAAAAATGTAGGAAGGATTTAAAAAGTTGGAAGAACTTAGAAGAAAATGGAAGAATTTTTCAAAAAGGGAGAGAGAATGTAAAGAATGTAGGGAGAATGAAAATTATAGGGAGAATTAAAAAAGTAGAGAGAATTTTAAGAAAACATGGTGAAATTTTATAGAGTATAGGGAGAATTTAAAGAATGCCGGGAAAATAAAACTGCAGGGAGACTTTAAAGAATGTAGGAATAATAAGGAATGCAGGGAGAATTTAAAGAATGTAGGAATAATAAGGAATGCAGGGAGAATTTAAAGAATGTAGGAATAATAAGGAATGCAGGGAGAATTTAGAGAATGTAGGAATAATAAGGAATGCAGGGAGAATTTAAAGAATGTAGGAATAATAAGGAATGCTGGGAGAACTTAAAGAATGTAGGGATAATAAGGAATGCAGGGAGAATTTAAAGAATGTAGGAATAATAAGGAATGCAGGGAGAATTTAAAGAATGTAGGAATAATAAGGAATGCAGGGAGAATTTAAAGAATGTAGGAATAATAAGGAATGCAGGGAGAATTTAAAGAATGCGGGAGAATGAAAAAGAGTAGGAAGAACTTGCGGTTGTGGACTATTACTGTGTCCCGTGTTGAGACAGATGCTGCACAAGTCCGAATGATGAGAAGAAACGGGTTCAGTGCGAGAAAAAGAACGCCTGCTGGGTCAAGATGGAAGAGAAAGTGTGTAGGATGGAATCTTTGGAGTAGTGGTTGGCGTTGCTGACCTTGATGCGTTCATGAGTCGCCCGAGGGGGAGCTCATTGCTGTTAGCAGTTGATCCACATTCAGTCCAGCTGTTCATCTTCCCTAGAGGGATTGGTCGATAAACTGGGGACCTTGCTAAGGCTTAGGGCATGTGAAAAGTCGGGTAAATCCATCCAGAGTTAGAGGAAAATAAGGTGAGAAAGAAAGTGGCTTTATCATTTGGAGTAGCTGTAGGTTGGATGCGTCGTAAACATCGAGGAAAGGATGAACTGTAGAGGTTATGGTGGATTCATTTCTGTAAGGACCAGATAGAATTATCAAATGAAGACTATAAGGTATGTTTCTATCTTTCCACTAATGCGTGCTTAACTGTATGATGAACAACTTTGCGTTGTCCTGTCAGAAATGAAGTTGGAATGAGATTCAGGAGAGATGAATTTCATATCCTGATTTGGTCTCATCCTGTTGTGATAGGTATTAGAGAAACAGGCATCAAACAATAACCAGGAGTATAAAAGTTTAAGAGAAAGGACGGAGGACTCCTACATAGCCAAGATGACCTCTGCTATGTGATCAGCAAAGCTGATGACAATAAGCCAGCCCAAGGAGGCCAAAGTTGGAGTGTTGAGAATGGGCTAAGAGGTGGACGTATCCAGTTGCAGGTGATAGAGATAAGACTGTGACCAGAAGAGTTTAAGTGGGCAGAAATACAAAGACATAGAGGTAAGAAATACTGCATGTAGAGTGCGGGGTTAATAGGCAAAAAAAGATGTTGAGTGCGTTAGTAGAGTTGTCGTGATAACCTGTAGTTGTGTTCATTTAGTCGTTTCTGAACCGTTTTGGAGGGAAAAGGAAAGGACCTTAACTCCACTGGGATCATGTCAATTAGGGCCGGGCCAATCTTTGTGGTGCACATTCAGATTCTTTCTATGGAGGATTTCAGCAAGTGAATGTAAGGGGACCAGTGTGTCTTGGCATATGTACTGGGTGGAAGAGGGGATGAAAGTCCTGGTTGCAGTGAGGAGCGTGTAGAAGGAAGTGCCTATATCTGTAAGGTCAGAGATGGGTGGGTACCTGGCAGTGTTGTATGGACCTGAGAGGAAGAAGATGGATGTGTTGGAAATGAAAATGCCTGTGAGCGAAACGTGGAGAGGCGGGTTTGAGCGTGTATGGCACGACAGCGTCAGAGAGGAGAGTAGCGAGCACAGTGTGATTTAAAGGGTCAAACCAGGGGATGATGAAATGGTTCGGGTATGTGGAGGGGATGAGTGAGGAATGACTGACTCAAGAGGATCAACATACCAGAGTGGAAGGAGAATGGCTTTGGGGAAACCTAAGAAGGAGGCGGAAGGATGTTGAGACCTAAACATATAGGAAGGTGAGAGGCGTGCTGTAGACTGAATGAAATGGATCGATGTGGTAAATGGGGGGCGACGTGCTGTCATTGAGATGAACTAGTGCATGTAAAGCGATCAAGGTAAACGACGGAATCGTTTGTAAGGCTTGGATGTGATGGTAGGCGCTGTCTTCAGCACATTATACATGACGGTCTCGAGTGGCTGTGTATGCAGATGAAGCCGTTGTTCCAGTGTTCCTGACGCTGCCTCGCTAAGAAGGATCATCTTACCTTGTTGCAGTCCTCGTGGGGGAACACTGAGCCGTCGATATGCTGGCTACAGTCTGGCCGCTGGTGGTGAGGGCCAGTCGTCGTGTGACTTTGGATGGTGGTCGTTGCCCTAGTGGTCGTGGTGGTCTTCAGAGTGGTAGTCGTTGCCTCAGTGGTCGTGGTGGGTTTCACGGTAGTAGTCGTTGCCTCGGTGGTCGTGGTGGGCTTCGGGGTGGTAGTCGTTGCCTCAGTGGTCGTAGTGGGCCTCGGGGTGGTGGTCGTCGTCGTTGGCTCAGTGGTCGTGCTTGGCGTAGTCGTCATTTTCTCAGTGGTTGTGTCATCAGTAGGGGTAATGGCGGCGCACACCTGGAAAGCACAGACAATATACCATGCAAGATAGATTTTCATCCTATAAGATTCTGCGGACAGTTTGACCTGGTTGTAGGCTTTTATGTGTTACGACACAGCTGCCGTAGACGATACAGTAGGGACACAGCTGCCGTAGACGATACAGTAGGGACACAGCTGCCGTAGACGATGCAGTAGGGACACAGCTGCCGTAGACGATACAGTAGGAACACAGCTGCCGTAGACGATACAGTAGGAACACAGCTGCCGTAGACGATACAGTAGGAACACAGCTGCCGTAGACGATACAGTAGGGACACAGCTGCCGTAGACGATACAGTAGGGACACAGCTGCCGTAGACGATACAGTAGGAACACAGCTGCCGTAGACGATACAGTAGGAACACAGCTGCCGTAGACGATACAGTAGGGACACAGCTGCCGTAGACGATACAGTAGGGACACAGCTGCCGTAGACGATGCAGTAGGAACACAGCTGCCGTAGACGATACAGTAGGGACACAGCTGCCGTAGACGATACAGTAGGGACACAGCTGCCGTAGACGATACAGTAGGGACACAGCTGCCGTAGACGATGCAGTAGGGACACAGCTGCCGTAGACGATACAGTAGGGACACAGCTGCCGTAGACGATACAGTAGGGACACAGCTGCCATAGACGATACAGTAGGGACACAGCTGCCGTAGACGATGCAGTAGGGACACAGCTGCCGTAGACGATACAGTAGGGACACAGCTGCCGTAGACGGTACGGTAGTGACACAGCTTCTGATGTAGACCATACGCTAAGGAAACAGCTACTGATTAACTGATACACTAAGAACATTAGCAACTGATACAGACGATGCAGTGTGAATACAGCTTCTGCTGTCGACTATACAGTGCAACACAGCAGTTGCTGTAGACGATACAGGGAGGACATAACTCCTGATGTAGACGATACAGGGAGGACATAACTCCTGATGTAGACTATACAGGGAGGACATAACTCCTGATGTAGACGATACAGTGAGGACATAACTCCTGATGTAGACGATACAGTGAGGACATAACTCCTGATGTAGACGATACAGGGAGGACATAACTCCTGATGTAGACGATACAGGGAGGACATGACTCCTGATGTAGACGATACAATGAGGACATATCTGCTGATGTAGACGATACAGGGAGGACATAACTGTTGATGTAGACGATACAGGGAGGACATGACTCCTGATGTAGACGATACAGGGAGGGCATGACTCCTGATGTAGACGATACAGGGAGGGCATGACTCCTGATGTAGACGATACAGGGAGGGCATGACCCCTGATGTAGACGATACAATACGATTCAATGAGGATATAACTCCTGATGTAGACGATACAATGAAGACATGATTGCTGATGTAGACGATACAATGAAGACATAACTCCTAATGTTGACGATACAGTGAGGACATAACTGTTGATGTAGACGATACAGTGAGGACATAACTGTTGATGTAGACGATACAAGGAAGACATAACTCCGGATGTAGACGATACAGTGAGGACATAACTGTTGATGTAGACGATACAAGGAAGACATAACTCCGGATGTAGACGATACAGTGAGGACATAACTGTTGATGTAGACGATACAGTGAGGACATAACTGTTGATGTAGACGATACAGTAAGGGTACAACTGATGATGCAGATACTCACAGGGAGGTTGCCATCAGCTGGGGCTTCGAGGGCCCGCTTCATGTTCTTCACCAGGTGGAAGGGTTCGTTGTAGCACATAGGATGGAAGTCGTCCGTGTCAATGGTCCACACTACAACGCCTGCCAGACCCATGTTCTTGGCGTAGCGAGCCTGATGGACATGAGATCCCATTATGTATGCGATCACGGTAAGGGAGGGAGGGTTGTCAAGGGGTAAGATATGATTTTACAGGAACATGTATTTTTGGTTGCTAGTTAAATGCAGCTTGACTGGAAAGACCTCATTGAAACAACTCGAGATCGAGGAGTCACACGAGGTGACCAGAGGTTCCCAGAACCTAACCCTCGAGTTACATCGGCTCTGCTGATGGCAGTCTTGCGTCTGCCACTCGAAATATTGTCAAGTCTTAACGGCTGAGTGAGGTTAACGAGGCTTCCAGTTGATTGGCATTTGCTCTGTTTCGTTTGTCATTTTCAAAAGATGGAGGAAATATAGACAGATGCATCCTTCCAGCCAAGGTTTATTCCAGTGGCCAGCCAGGGTTTATTCCAGTGGCTAGCCAGGGCTTATTCCAGTGGCCAGCCAGGGTTTATTCCAGTGGCCAGCCAGGGTTTATTCCAGTGGCTAGCCAGGGCTTATTCCAGTGGCCAGCCAAGGTTTATTCCAGTGGCCAGCCAGGGTTTATTCCAGTGGCCAGCCAGGGTTTATTCCAGTGGCCAGCCTGGGTGTATTCCAGTGGCCAGCCAGGGTTTATTCCAGTGGCCAGCCAGGGTTTATTCCAGTGGCCAGCCAGGGTTTATTCCAGTGGCCAGCCAGGGTTTATTCCAGTGGCCAGCCAGGGTTTATTCCAGTGGCCATCCTGGGTTTATTCCAGTGGCCAGCCAGGGTTTACTCCAATGGACCTTACGACTGAGTCAACATCTGAAGCACGACTGCCACGCCACGGACCTTCTCCAAGGATTTCCATCGTCACAAAGTTGAGAAGAAACCATCTGGGGAAGAATGACTACATAGCTTTCATGGAACCTGTGGATTTTTTTTTTTTTTTTTTTGAGGCAGGTAGAGAATTCCAGATACCGCTGGAAGCATTGCTAGAGGAGGGAAAACTTGAAAAAAAAATATTCGAATTGGCGCACGCAAGTGTAGGTCCAGAACGATAGGAAATTGATCGAAACCCTCAGTGCCATCTTCGCCGCCAAGCATCACTATTATGGAAATCCACTTCCATCTTGAGATCGAAGTGGATTTCTTGTTCGAGGAAGCTCAGGAGGAGGGAACGCACGATCTGCATGGAATCTATGGACTAAGGTTTACCAGAAGGGCGAGGAACATAAGCCACGAACACAACAGGAGAAACAAACGTGCTCACCAGGAACACGGGATCATCGCCACAAGATGAAGACTGTGGAGGAAGAAAGAGCATCTCCCTCGACGAAGATGCCCCGCTTGTGCAGTGAGCTACATAGAGTTACATAGACTGTATGTAACTTATTACACATGAGGAGTACCTTCAGTGAGGAAGTGTCTGGTTGGGTCTGGTAGGCGTCAAACTGTCGGCTTGTCTTATAAATGAGACATTGTGACACTCGCTATTACAACTGCCTCAGATTGTGCTAACATCAGCGATCGTTCTGCTGTATACATCATTGCTGTTGTGCTAACATCAGCGATCGTTCTGCTATATACATCATTGCTGTTGTGCTAACATCAGCGATTGTTCTGCTGTATACATCATTGTTGTTGTGCTAACATCAGCGATCGTTCTGCTGTATACATCATTGCTGTTGTGCTAACATCAGCGATCGTTCTGCTGTATACATCATTGCTGTTGTGCTAACATCAGCGATCGTTCTGCTGTATACATCATTGTTGTTGTGCTAACATCAGCGATCGTTCTGCTGTATACATCATTGCTGTTGTGCTAACATCAGCGATTGTGCCGCTGTATACATTATGGCTACTGTCTGGCCCAACACCAGCGATGGAACTGCTGCAGACATTGTGGCTATAGTTGCTCACAGGATTAGAATGTGACTTGAATAAACAATATCAGTCGATGGACAGTCCATACAAGGTAGTCAACTACATCGTTCTGAATATGTTGCTGCTGGCCAAGGTCAACATAACCTGCCAAGATCAACATCCCAGCCAAGATCAACACCCCCAGCCACGGTAAATACCCTCAGCCAAGGTTAATATAACCTACCAAGGTCAACTCCCCAGCCAAGGCCAATATCTCTAGCCAAGGTCAACATCCCTAGCCAAGGTCAGCAACCCCAGCTGAGGTCAGTATCCCCGCCAAGTTTACATTCCTAGCCAGGTCAACTTTCCCAGCCAAAATCACCATCCTCAACCAAGTTCATCATCCCCAGTCAAGTTCAACATCCTCAGCCAAGGTCAACATCCCCATTCCAGGACAACGTCCCCAGCCAAGGTCAACATTCTCAGCCAAGTTCAACATCCCCTGCCAAGATCAACATTCTTAGCCAAGGTCAACGTCCTCAGCCAAGGTCAACATTCTCAGCCAAGTTCAACATCCCCTGCCAAGGTGAACACCCCCAGCCAAGGCCAACATCATCATCCAAGGTCAATATAACCTGCCAAGATCAACACCCCCAGCCAAGGTCAACACCCTCAGCCAAGGCCAACATCCACAGTCAAGGTCAATACCCCCAGCAAAGATCAATATAACCTACCAAGGTCAACCCCCAGCCAAGGGTAACACCCCCGGCCAAGGTTAACATCCTCAACCAAGGTCAACATCCCTTGCCAAGGGAAACACCCCACCCGAGGCCAACATCCTCGCCCATGTTCAACATCATCTGCCAAGGTCAGCACCCCCTGCCAAGGTCAATATCCCCTGGAAAGGGTCAGCATCCTAGCCAAGGTCAACTCCCTTAGCCATGGCCAACATTCCCAGCTAAGGTCAACATCCCCAGCCAGGGTAGACATCCCCAGTTATGTTCAACATGCCAAGCCAAGATCAACATCTCCAGCCACTCAACATCCCCAGTCAGGGTAGACATCCCCAGCCAAGGTCAGCATCCCCAGCCAGGGTAAACATCCCCACCCATGTTTAACATCCCCACCCATGTTCAACATCCCCAGCCAAGTTTAAAATCCCCAGCCAAGGTCAACATCCCAAGGGTTAACATCCCAGTAAAGTTCATTATCCTCAGCCAAGTTCAACATCCCGAGCAGAGATCAACATCTTCAGCCAGGGTTAACATCCCCAGCCAAGGCCAGCTTCCCCTGCTAAGGTCAACACCCCCAGCCAAGTTCAGTATCCCAGCCTAGGTCAACGTGCCCAGCCAAGGTCAACATCTCAGCCACGGTCAACATCCCCAGCCAAAGTCAACACCCCCAGCCAAGGTCAGCATATCCAACCAAGGACGACATCCCCTGCCACGGTCAGCATGCCCAGCCAAGTTCAACATGCCCAGCCGGGTAAACATCCCCAGCCAAAGTCAGCATCCCCTGCCGAGATCAACATCTTCGGCCAGTGTTAACATCCCCAGCCAAGATCAATCTCCCCGGCCAAGGCCAACATCCCCAGCCAAGGCCAACATCCCCAGCCAAGGTCATTCCCTGCCAAGGTCAACATCCCCATCCAAGGTCAACACCCCCAGGCAAGGCCAACATCCCCAGCCAATGCCAACATCCCCAGCCAAGGTCAACATAACGCCAAGGTCAACACCCCAACCAAGGCCAACATCCCCAGCCAAGGCCAACATCCCCAGCCAAGGTCAAAACCCCCTGTCAAGATCAACAACTCCAGCCATGGTCAACATGACCTGCCAAGGTTAACACACCAGCCAAGATCAGCACCCCCTGTCAAGATCAACAACCCCAGCCAAGGTCAACATAACCTGCCAAGGTTAACACACCAGCCAAGATCAACACCCCCGGCCAAGGTCAACACCCCAACCAAGGTCAACATCCCCAGCCAAGGTCAACATCCCCAGCCAAGGTCAACAATCTTAGTGAAAGACAACATCCTCAGCGTTGGTCGACATTCCCTGCCAAGTTCAACATCTCCAGCTAAGGTCAACATCCTCGGCTTAGGTGAACATCCCCAACCAAGGTCAACACCCCCAGCCAAGTTCAACATGCCCAGCCAAGGTCAACACCCCCAGCCAAGTTCAACATGCCCAACCAAGGTCAACACCCCAACCAATGTCAACATTTTTAGCCATGGTCAACATTCTTAGCCATGGTCATCATGCCCAGCTAAGGTCAACACCCCAGCCAAGGACAACATCCCAGCCAAGATCAACATCCCCAGAGAAGATCAACATATGCAGCCAAGTTCATCATCCCCTGTTACGGTCAACATTCTTGGTCAACTTCAACATGCCCAGCCAAGGTCAACATGCCCAGCCAAGGTCAACATGTCCAGCCAAGGTCAACATCTCCAGCCAAAGACAACATCCCAGCTAAGATCAACATCCCAAAGAAGATCAACATCTTCAGCCAAGGTCAACATCCCCTGTCACGGTTAACATTCAACATGCCCAGCCAAGGTCAACGTCCCAGCCAAGGTCAACATCCCCAGCCAAGGTCAACATCCCCTGTCACGGTTAACATTCTTGGCCAAGTTCAACATGCCCAGCTAAGGACAACATCCCCAGGCAAGGTCATCATCCCCAGCCAAGGTCATCATCCCCAGGCAAGGTCATCATCCCCAGCCAAGGTCATCCACACATTGCTCTCCAGGTAAGACCGCCATTACTGATGAAAGTTGTTGAAAATACCAGATTTTAGATTTACCGATCATGATGACTTCATTCGTCTCTACAGAGGCAAATGTGGAATCATAACGTCAATATGAACGAGCTGGGCATAGCCTGTGGAAGCTTCAGAAAAACTTTCAACGTAGTAGAGGGAACGGAGGTGCTGATGCGTAACTTGCGGTCATTTTTCAGAATTTAGGCAACTTTTGGACAGTGATATAAGGAACTACCCGATGTGTAAGAAAGTAGTACACAAGAAACTAAAGCAGAATGATGACGATCATGGATGAGTAAGCGAGGTAAAGTTGCGCAGAAAATCTAAGACTTGTATAACAAAGTAGACGTCCGTATGAAGCGTACATTGCTGAGAGTAGCGAAAGAAATCTTCAATAATTTTACAGTTAGAATCAGGAGAGGCATTATCCGGTCAGTTGGTCCAAAATCTCTGGGAGATGATGACTCAGTTCAAGACACTGAAGCTGTGGCGATAATCTTTGAAAAGATTTTTGTTTTCTTCAGTTGTAACTCACACTGAAGAAACAATTCAGGTCAGGGCTGCAGTCCCACGGCAAGATGCTGACATCATGCGACAGCATAATCACGACTGGGTGGCCAGTGAGTGCCCAAACCGTGTGAATGTTTTCTCAAGATAGAATACTGGTGTTCTCGTTCATAATCGTTCATAACATATTTCTTCGCATCTTATCATCCCATGACCTGTTTCACGGGTCACTGATCGCGTGACCTATTTTACGGGTCACGTGAAGAGTTTAGTGACATGCTTTGGAATAAAGAACCACATGGCATCACAGCTTCCCTGTGGAGAGGACAATAGACATCATCCCGGATTATGTTTACCAACACCATGTCTTACCTTCCCTGAGGATGTCCAGAAATATGTTAAGAGAAATGTTTCGTTCCTGCATCATGGAAGCATCTTCCAGATGTCCACAATGCAAGCTTTCCCGGCAGGTGGATGGAATAGCCATGGGGTCAACCCTGAAGGTTCTTTTTGCGCAGGCATTTATGTCCTATGTCGAAACTACAGTACTGCGACCTGTGAGCATGAGACCCCAGATTTACTGTAGATATATTGCCATCTTTACCTGTGCAGATAACTTAATCTCACTTGATAATCTCCGTAACCGACTCCAAGAAACTTCAGGCTTAAGATTTACAGTTGAGTATTGGTAAGATACCTTTCCTGGATGTGATGGTGAGGGCGACAACAGGATCTTGCCTCACCGACGTTTGCAGAGAACCCACCCACCAAGGTGAATGTATGAATGGAATAAGTTGCAGTAAATGAATACACTGAAAATGACAAGAGGAGTGTCATTCGTGCGTACGTGAGGAGAGTGATCAAGGTTTGCTCAACCTGGCAGTTTCTACACCAACAACGTCGACGTTTCCGGCAAATAACAATTAACACTGGATATTTAGATACTGAATTTGATACCATTGTGAACAACATGCTGGAGCATCATCTCGGGGCTAACTGACAACCTCAACGAGACATTATTAAAGTTTACTACAGGAACACATTTACGACAACATATCGAAAGGACGAAAAGATCGTGCGACATATTGTGGCCAATAACTGCAAAGTGATTGATGAAGACAAGGATATCCGTCTGATAACATACTACATCAATCCGAAAACATGTTCGCTCGTAATGACCAACAATATGGTAGGTCGCTCTTGAAGTTTGAATTGTACCAATGTGGTATATGAGGACCGATACAGTATTGGGGACTGTCAACCCCACCACATAAACTACATACAACCTGCACCCTGAGCCGCCGCCTCTCCCTCCACTTACGAGAAGGTGGAATCAAACATCATGAACAAAAACATGGAACGAGACGAACGAGGGAGATTATAGTGAAGAGCATCAAAATAAATCTTAATTGAATTGATCGAAGGAGACTACAGATACTGGAAGCCATTCACATTAGAGGGAAAGCAACTGTCACCAACATCCAGACAAACATGACCACCGCCATACAGCTCTTTGATGGACGGCAGGAATGAGGTCAGAGGTCACAGAGGTCAGAGAGAATCAGACGAGCTCAACCTGACCTCAGCTCCACCTCCGGACATTGATGGTCTGGCTTGGCCCAACTTGAGTGTATTTAGTGATGGGATTTCTATATTCCTGCTTCGTGTAATATTGTTCTGTATTTTCCTCAACTGTATTTTGTATTTAGATTGATAGTTTGATTTTGCTTGTAGTGTTTTTCCTTACTCTTATGTGCTATGTGCTCTGTTTCTTAACGAGTGTCTTTTATATTTTGTTTGCGTTTGACTTATATCCAAATTTTGTTACGCAGTTTTTCTCTTTTTGTAGATTCCTAATGATGCCTCCGTGAAGGCAAAAGCTTGAATTGAATAAATGGATAACTATGGACGACTGGTGTTTGAGCACCCGCCTGCTGGTGGAATAATACTGAGAAAATTAGAGAATATAAGAAAGATTATTCGTTCTAAATATGCTGTCGTATTCAGTTCTATAACAGTTAGAGAAAACCTGCTCCCATATTACACACACACACACACACACACACACACACACACACACACACACACACACACACACAAACATACAAAAAAAAAGCCAAAAACCAGGTACCCATTTATTGGCTAACCCTGACTGCCACGCCTAAATCTGAGTCTTCAAAATTCTGAACAAGTTTGATATAGAAAATACGGTTACGGACGTGGGAAAAAGTTTGTTTTCCTACATGTGTGTTGAGCACTGGAATAAGTTACCGTCAGACGTAGTGAATGCTAAGACTATGAATATCTTCAAAAGTCATTTAAACAAATATTTTATAAATTCTGTTATACTCTGAGAAAATCGCCAGAAGGTATAAACGACAGCGGTAACGGGGACACTAGAAGGCTAATGTGCAGCAGCGGGGAGTCGGTGATAGCTGAAAAAAACTGCTGACCGGAATTACATTTTCTTGTCGAGTTAGATTTTTTTTTTCTTCAGACAACCCAGTCGTGGGTCAGGCTTCATGTTGTCTGCATTTCTCATGTTAACTCATGTAAAACTACACCGTCTGTGAAGACATATAGATATCGTATCCAGTTCTGTATTACACTGGTTCATTAAGCAAATAAAGTGTATACGTGGCAAAGAATTAATTTCACAAATATCGTACGAAAATCAAAAAGGGACATTAGTATTGTGAGTGGAATCGGCTTGGTCAGATATGGTGTGGCTCCCAAGTTGTGGGAACTGACCTTGTCGTAGACGGAGCTGGGAACTGACCTCGTAGATAAGCCAGGGAACTGACCTTCTCGTAGACAGAGCTGGGGACTTACCTTCTCATGGACAGAGCTGGGGGCTGACCTTCTCGTGGACAGAGCTGGGGGCTGACCTTCTCGTGGACAGAGCTGGTGACTGACCTTCTAGTGGACAGAGCTGGTGACTGACCTTCTAGTGGACAGAGCTGGTGACTGACCTTCTAGTGGACAGAGCTGGTGACTGACCTTCTAGTGGACAGAGCTGGTGACTGACCTTCTCGTGGACAGAGCTGGGAACTGACCTTCTCGTAGACAGAATCTTCGTCGTCAAAGCCGCACCAGATGTTGTCGTTGTAGCAGTAGAAGTAGGGTTCATGGAGAGCTGGGTCGTGGACAATGGTGCAGTTCTTGGAGATAACACGTTCACAGATCTGACACGGGAAAGTGTGACACAGTGAGAGTGTGACATGGTAAGAGCGTGATAGTGAGTGTGACATGGTAAGAGTGTAACTTGGTAGGAATGTGACATGGTGAGAGTGTGACATGGTGAGAGTGTGACACAGTGAGTGTGACATGGTAAGAGTGTAACATGGTGAGAGTATGACATGGTGAGAGTATGACATGGTGAGAGTGTGACATGGTGAGAGTGTGAAATGGTGTGTGACTCGGTGATGAAAGAAATAATAAGAGATTAAAATGATGGAACATTTGAAGGGCCATGAAAAATGTAGGATATATATATATATAATATATATATATATATATATATATATATATATATATATATATATATATATATATATATATATATATATATATATATATTGGAGAGGATCACAATTTTTGCGCGTGATCAAGATATTTCTATGTGATTGTCCAAATGGCGTCCTAGCTACGTCTCTTCCATGTATATCAACTGACTTATATTTCTCTCTTGTATCTCCCCAGATGATGTGATTATTACACGAAAGTGCACGTGTTTCATTTTCCCCGTGGACCCATAGGTATATGTTCATTTATATTTGTTTTATTATATTTTGTCGCTGTCTCCCGCGTTAGCGATTAGCGAGGTAGCGCAAGGTAACAGACGAAAGAATGGCCCAACCCACCCACATACACATGTATATACATACACGTCCACGCACGCACATATACATACCTATACATTTGAATGTATACATATATATACATACACAGTCATATACATATATACACATGTACATAATTCATACTGTCTGCCTTTATTCATTTCCGTCGCCACCCCGTCACACATGAAATGACAACCCCCTCCCCCTGCATGCGCGCGAGGTAGCGCTAGGAATAGACAACAAAGGCCTCATTCGTTCACAGTCTCTATCTGTCATGGATAATGCACCGAAACCACAGCTCCCTTTCCACATCCAAGCTCCACAAAACTTTCCATGGTTTACCCCAGACGCTTCACATGCCCTGGTTCAATCCATTGACAGCACGTCGACCCCGGTATACCACATCGTTCCAGTTCCCTCTATTCTTTGCACGCCTTTCACCCTCCTGCATTTTCAGGCCCCGATCGCTCAAAATCTTTTTCACTCCATCTTTCCACCACCATTTTGGTCTCCCACTTCTCCTCGTTCCCTCCACCTCTGACACATATATCTTCTTTGTCAATCTTTCCTCACTCATTCTCTCCATGTGACCAGACTATTTCAAAACACCCTCTTCTCTCTCAACCACACTCTTTTTATTACCACACATCTCTCTTACCCTTTCATTACTTACTCGGTCAAACAACTCACACCACACATTGTCCTCAAACGCCTCATTTCCAACGCATCCACCCTCCTCCGCACAACTCTATCTATAGCCCACGCCCCGCAACCATTTAACATTGTTGGAACCACTATTCCTTCAAACATAACCATTTTTGCTTTCCAAGATAATGTTCTTGCCTTCCACACATTTTTTAACCCTCCCAGAACTTTCGCCCCCTCTCCCACCCTGTGACTTACATCCGCTTCCATGGTTCCATCCGCTGCCAAATCCACTCCCAGATAACTAAAACACTTCACTTCCTCCAGTTTTTCTCCATTCAAACTTACCTCCCAGTTGACTTGTCCCTCAACCCTACTGTACCTAATATACTTGCTCATATTCACATTTACTCTCAACTTTCTTCTTTCACACACTTTACCAGACTCAGTCACCAGCTTCTGCAGTTTCTCACATGAATCAGCAACCAGAGCTGTATCATTAGCGAACAACAACTGACTCACTTCCCAAGCCCTCTCATCCACAACAGACAGCATACTTGCCCCTCTTTCCAAAACTCTTGCATTCACCTCCGTAACGACCCCATCTATAAACAAATTAAACAACCATGGTACACATAACTCCCCCCTGCCGCAAACTGACGTTCACTGAGAACCAATCACTTTCCTCTCTTCCTATTCGTACGCTTGTCTTACATCCTCGATAAAAACTATATATATATATATATATATATATATATATATATATATATATATATATATATATATATATATATATATATTGGAAAGGATCACAATTTTACGCGTGATCAAGATATTCCTATGAGTCCACGGGGAAAATGAAACACGAAAAGTTCCCAAGTGCACTTTCGTGTGATAATCACATCAACAGGGGAGACACAAGAGAGGAATATAACAGTCAGTTGATATACATCGAAGAGACGAATCTAGGACGCCATTTGGTAAACAAATGGCGTCCTAGCTTCGTCTCTTCGATGTATATCAACTGACTGTTATATTCCTCTCTTGTGTCTCCCCTGATGATGTGATTATTACACCTAAAGTGCACTTGGGAACTTTTCGTGTTTCATTTTCCCCGTGGACTCATAGGAATATATGTGTGTGTGTGTGTGTGTGTGTGTGTGTGTGTGTGTGTGTGTGTGTTTGTGTTTGTGCGTGTGTATGTTTGTGTGTGTGTGTATGTGTGTGTGTGTGTGTGTGTGTGTGTGTGTGTGTGTGTGTGTGTGCGTAAGGCATGTGTATGAGTAGGAAGAGAGCCAAGGGATTGGTTCCCAGTGAATATCGGTTTGCGGCAGGGGTGTGTGATGTCCCCATGGTTGTTGACTTTGTTCATGGATGTTGTGGTTAGTAAGGTAAATGCAAAAGTTTTGGAAAGAAGGGAGGGTATGCAGTCTGTTGTGAATGAGAGGACATTGGAAGTGAGTCAGTTGTTGTTCGCTGACGCCTCTGGAGGCTGATTCGGGTGAGAAATTGCAGAGGTTGGTGACTGAGTTTGGAAAAGTGTGTGAAAGGAGAAAGTTGAGAGTAAATGTGAATAAGAGCAAAGGTATTAGGTTCAATAGAGTTGAAGGACAAGTCAAATGGGATGAAGTTTGAATGGAGAAAAATTTGAGGAAGTAAAGTGTTTTAGATATCTTGGGGTGGATTTGGTAGCGGATGGAGCTATGGTTGCATATCTGGGAGTGGACTTAGCAGCGGATGGAACCATGGAAGCGTAAGTGACTCACAAGGTGGGGTAGGGGGCGAAGGTTCTGGGAGCGATGAAGAATGTGTGGAAGGCGAGAACGTTATCTCGAAGAGCAAAAATAGGTATGTTTGAAGTAATAGTAGTTCTAACGATGTTATATGGTTGCGAGGCATGGGCTGTAGATAGGGTTGTACGGAGGAGGGTGGATATGTTGGAAAAGAAATGTTTGAGGACAATATGTGGTGTGAGGTGGTTTCATCGAATAAGTAATGAAAGGGTAAGAGAGATGTGTGGCAATAAAAAGAGTATGGTTGAAAGAGCAGAAGAGGGTGTATTGAAATTGATTCGGACATATGGAGAGAATGAGTGAGGAAAGATTGACAAAGGATATATATGTCAGAGGTGGAGGGAAGGAGAAGTGGGAGACCAAATTGTAGATGGAATGATGGAGTGAAAAAGATTTTGAGCGATCGGGGCCTGAACGTACTGGAGGGTAAAAAACGTGCAAGGAATAGAGTGAATTGGAACGATGTGATATATCGGGGTCGACGCACTGTCAACAGGGCATGTGAAGTGTCTGGGGTAAACCATGGAAAGGTCTGTGGAGTCTGGATGTGGATAGGGAGCTGTGGTTTCGGTGCATTACTCATGACAGCTAGAGACTGAGTGTGAACTAATGTGGTCTTTTTGTCTTTTCATGGCGCTACTTCGCTGAAGTGGAGGGGGGAGGGATATGCTATTTCCTGTCTGGCGGGGTAGCGACAGGAATGGATAAAGGCAAGCAAGTATGAATGTGTACATTTGTATACATGTATATGTCTGTGTATGTATATGTATGTATATGTTGATATGTATATGTATGTGTATGTATGTATATGTGCTTGTATGGGCGTTTATGTATATATATTTGTATATGAGTGGATAGGCCATTCTTCGTCTGTTTCCTGGTGCTATATAGCTGACGCGGGAAACAGCGATTAAGTATGATAGATAGATGATATATATATATATATATATATATATATATATATATATATATATATATATATATATATATATATATATATATATATACGAATAAAGTGCATAGAAACGCGCACCTTCACAGAACATACAAACCTCCAACAGCCCGGGTTCCCAGTGAGGTTTGTATGATATATATATATATATATATATATATATATATATATATATATATATATATATATATATATATATATATATATATATATGTTTCGTGAAGGAATTACTAAAGAGGAAACGGTTATTTTGTCATTCTAATTTGGTTCATATTGTTCAATATATACATTAAATATTTCACGTAATTTGGGTGATAATGCTTCTTGTATGTACAAGACTCGTAAAGGTCAAGTGTTTTGTATGGTCTTTATATTGACAACTCGTAACGAGTTTATATAGCCTGACCTTGTGTTCGTCTGACCTTTTGAATCTAAAAGTACTTACCTCCGGTAGGCTAATAGAGGGGTTGGGGAAGATGTGTATTTGACCTTTTAACTTCACCCGTGTTGAAGGTAGTTCGGGTGTTAGACCTTTTTGACTTTTATTCCATTGAGACCAATAGGGGATTTGGGGAGGTTTTTGGCCTCTGTGACCCTTACTCTTGTTTAGGCCAATGTAGGGTTAAGGGGGAAAATTAGTGTATGACCTTCTTTGACCCTTCCCCATGTAGGCCAGTAAGGGGTTATGGGGGAAAGTGTTAATATGACCTTATGACTTTCCCCCGGTGTAAGTCAGGTAAAGGTCAGGCAGAAAGGCGTTGGTGTGACGCGTCTCAACTTACCTCATTGAAGCCTAGCGTCCCGGGGATGCGTATGTAGGGCCCCTCTGGGCCAGGCTTGTGTGCTGGGGCCAGGATACCATGGTCGTTAATGTCGTCCAGGGTCCAGCAGCGGCCGTACGTCGGGATACCCATCACCATCTTCTCCTTGGGCACGCCCAGATCCAGGTAGTAGTTCACCGTAAACATCTGACGCCCAGACAGACGAGGAGGGAGAGAGAGAGAGACTGTCAGAACGAGTCATTACGAGTACGCTGCTGGGGCTCCCGTTCTCTAGTCATGACCTGACGTTGCTGGTTGCCAAACAGATATATCCAGGGTGCCAGACGACAGACTGACTGAGATTTAGCTATAGATATAGTCATAGTTATAGTTATAGTAAGCTCACGTTGAGGTACGAACGCTGGGACGTTATTGGTAAATAATGCGTGTTGCTTCAAAGCCTCGTTTTCTTTTTTGTTTACTTCCTTTTTCTTCCGTGGAAATGTTTTATTGTTCAAATGCTTGAAAATTTTGGGGTATAGCTGAGCTTTGCTTTGAGCTGTTCGTTATAAATATTTTTGTAAATTCTTCAGTGGAAGAGGTGTTCTCTTTAGTCGACGTGATTTTCTTTAAGTGGTTGTAGTTTTCTTATAAGTGGAATTGATTTCATTTTAAGTGGAAGTGGTTTTCTTAAAGTGGAAATCATTTTCTGTTAAGTATAAGTGATTTTCTTATAAGTGGAAGTGATAGTCTTATAGTGGAATTGGTTTTCTTTAAAGTAGAGATGGTTTTCTTCAAATGATCGAAATTTTTCCCGTACCTCGATCACCCACCTCCTTATCTAGACTTCCTTATGTCAGGGAAGTGATGTCTGGACTTCCTCATGTCAGGTAAGTGGTGTCTGGACTTCCTCATGTCAAGGAAGTGGTGTCTGGACTTCCTTATGTCAGGGAAGTGATGTCTGGACTTCCTCATATCAGGGAAGTGGTGTCTGGACTTCCTCATGTCAAGGAAGTGGTGTCTGGACTTCCTCATGTCAAGGAAGTGGTGTCTGGACTTCCTCATGTCAGGGAAGTGGTGTCTGGACTTCCTCATGTCAGGGAAGTGGTGTCTGGACTTCCTCATGTCAGGGAAGTGGTGTCTGGACTTCCTCATGTCAGGGAAGTGGTGTCTGGACTTCCTCATGTCAGGGAAGTGATGTCTGGACTTCCTCATGTCAGTTAAGTGGTGTGTGGACTTCCTCATTTCAAGGAAGTGGTGTCTGGACTTCCTCATGTCAAGGAAGTGGTGTCTAGACTTCCTCATGTCAGGGAAGTGGTGTCTGGACTTCCTCATGTCAGGAAAGTGGTGTGTGGACTTCCTCATGTCAAGGAAGTGGTGTCTGGACTTCCTCATGTCAGGGAAGTGGTGTCTGGACTTCCTCATGTCAGGGAAGTGGTGTCTGGACTTCCTCATGTCAGGGAAGTGGTGTGTGGACTTCGTCATGTCAAGGAAGTGGTGTCTGGACTTCGTTATGTCAGGGAAGTGGTGTCTGGACTTCCTCATGTCAGGGAAGTGGTGTCTGGACTTCCTCATGTCAGGGAAGTGGTGTCTGGACTTCCTCATGTCAACGAAGTGGTGTCTGGACTTCTTCATGTCAGGGAAGTGGTGTCTGGACTTCCTCATGTCAGGGAAGTGGTGTCTGGACTTCCTCATGCCAGGGAAGTGGTGTCTGGACTTATTCATGTCAGGGAAGTGGTGTATGAACTTCATGTCAAGGAAGTGATATCTGGACTTCTTCATGTCAAGGAAGTGGTGTCTGGACTTCCTTATGTCATGTAAGTGGTGTCTGGACTTCCTCATGTCAAATAAGTGGTGTCTGGACTTCCACAGGTCAGGGAAGTGGTGTCTGGACTTCCTCATGTGAGGGAAATGGTTTCTGGACTTCCTTATGTCAGTGAAGTGGTGTCTGGACTTCCTCATGTCAAGGAAGTGGTGTGTGGACTTCCTCATGTCAGGGAAGTGGTGTCTGGACTTCCCCATGTCAAGGAAGTAGTGTCTGGTCTTCCTCATGTCAAGGAAGTGGTGTTCAGACTTCGTCATGTCAAGGAAGTGGTGTCTTGACTTCCTCATGTCAGGGAAGTGGTGTCTGGACTTCCTCATGTCAGGGAAGTGGTGTCGACTTCCTCGTGTCAGGGAAGTAGTGTCTGGACCTCTTCATGTCAAGGAAGTAGTGTCTGGACTTCCTCATATCAGGGAAGTGGTGTCTGGACTTCCTCTTGTCAAGGAAGTGGTGTCTGGACTTTCTCACGTCAAGGAAGTGCTGTCTGGACTTCCTCATGTCAGGCAAGTGGTGTCTGGACTTCCTCATGTCAGGCAAGTGGTGTCTGGACTTCCTCACGTCAGGGAAGTGGTGTCTGGATTTCCTCATGTCAAGAAAGTGGTGTCTGGACTTCCTCATGTCAAGGAAGTGGTGTCTGGACTTCCTCATGTCAAGGAAGTGGTGTGTGGACTTCATCTTGTCAGGGAAGTTGTGTCTGGACTTCATGTCAAGGAAGTGGTGTCCGTACTTCCTCATATCAAGAAAATGGTGTCTGGTCTTCCTCATGTCAAGGAAGTGGTGTCTGGACTTTTCATGTCATAGTAGTGGTGTCTGGACCTTCTCATGTCAAGGAACTGGTGTCTGGACTTCCTCATGTCAAGGAAAAGGTGTCTGAACTTCATGTCAAGGAAGTGGTGTCTGGACTTTTCATGTCATAGTAGTGGTGTCTGGACCTTCTCATGTCAAGGAACTGGTGTCTGGACTTCCTCATGTCAAGGAAAAGGTGTCTGAACTTCATGTCAAGGAAGTGGTGTCTGAACTTCATCATATCACATCATATCAAGGAAGTGGTGTTTGGACTTCTTCATGTTAGGGAAGTGGTGTCTGGTTTTCATCATGTGAGGGAAGTGGTGTCTGGACTTTATCAAGTCACAGAAGTAGTGTTCCACCATCTCATATGTTGTACGGATCGAGAAAAAATACTTTTGAGATATTGCAGTGTACTTACCCAGAGGAGAGACAGTTGCCTCTAGACGTTTCCGCGACCCACAGCTGATGTTCATGATGCCTCCAGACATCCCTACGACCCACTATAGATGTTCGTGATACCTCCAGACATTCCAACGAAAAACTAATGATGTTTGTGATGCCTCAAGACATTCCCAGGACCCACTAATGATGTTCGTGATGCCTCCAGACATTCCTACGACCCACTAATGATGTTCGTGATGACTCCAGACATCCCCACGACCCACTATTGATGTTTGTGATGCCTCCAGACATTCCCAGGACCCACTAATGATGTTCGTGATGCCTCAGATATTCCCACGACCCACCAGTGATTTTCGTGATGCCTCCAGAAATCCTCACGACCCACTAATAATGTTCGTGATGTCTCCAGACATTCTCACGACCCACTAATGATCTTCGTGATGCCTTCAGACATTCCCACGACCCACTAGTGATTTTCATGATGCCTCCAGATTTTCCCACGACTCACTAATGATGTTCGTGATGCCTCCAGTCATCCCACAACCCACTAATGATGTTCATGATGCCTCTAGATATTCCTACGACACACTAATGATACTCGTGATGCCTACAGACATTCCCACGACTCACTGATGATGTTCATGATGCCTCCAGACATCCCCTTAACCCACAAATGATGTTCGTGGTGCGTCCAGACATTCCCACGACCCACTAATGGTGTTCGTGATGCCTCTAGACATTCCCACGACCCACTAATGATGTTCGTGATGCCTCCAGACATTCCCACGACCCACTAATGGTGTTCGTGATGCCTCTAGACATTCCCACGACCCACTAATGATGTTCGTGATGCCTCCAGACATCCCCTTGACCCACTAATGATGTTCGTGATGCCTCCAGACATTCCCACGACCCACTAATGATGTTCGTGATGCCTCCAGACATCCCCTTGACCCACTAATGATTTTCGTGATACCTCCAGACATTCCCACAACCCACTAATGATGTTCGTGATGCCTCCAGAAATCTCCACAACCCACTAATGATGTTCGGGATGACTCCAGACATCCCCTTGACCCACTAATGATGTTCGAGATGCCTCCAGAGATTCCCACGACCCACTAATGATGTTCGTGATGCCTCCAGACATTCCTACGACCCACTAATGATGTTCGTGATGCCTCCAGACATTCCCAGGACCCACTAATGATGTTCGTGATGCCTCAGATATTCCCACAACCCACTAGTGATTTTCATGATGCCTCCAGAAATCCTCACGACCCACTAATAATGTTCGTAATGTCTCCAGACATTCTCACGACCCACTAATGATCTTCGTGATGCCTTCAGACATTCCCACGACCCACTAATGATATTTGTGATGCCTCCAGATATTCCAACGACTCACTAATGATGTTCGTGATGCGTACAGACATTCCCACGACCCACTAACGATGTTCGTGGTGCGTCCAGACATTCTCAGGACCCACTAATGATGTTCGCGATGCCTCCAGCCATCCCCATGACCCACTAATGATGTTCGTGATGCCTCCAGACATCACCACGACCCACTATTGATGTTCGTGATGCCTCCAGACATCCGCTTGACCCACTAATGATGTTCGTGATGCCTCCAGACATTCCCACGACTCACTAATGATGTTCGTGATGCCTCCAGACATCCGCTTGACCCACTAATGATGTTCGTGATGCCTCCAGACATTCCCACGACTCACTAATGATGTTCATGATGCCTCCAGACAACCCACGACCCACTAATGATGTTCGTGATGCTTCCAGACATTCCCAGGACCCACTAATGATGTTCGTGATGCCTCCAGACATTCCCACGACCCACTAATGATGTTCGTGATGCCTCCAGACATCCCCTCAACCCACTAATGATGTTCGTGATGCCTACAGACATTCCCACGACTCACTGATGATGTTCATGATGCCTCCAGACAACCCACGACCCACTAATGATGTTCGTAATGCTTCCAGACATTCCCATGACCCACTAATGATGTTCATGATGCCTCCAGACAACTCCACGAACCACTAATGATGTTCGTAATGCTTCCAGACATTCCCACGACCCACTAATGATGTTAGTGATGCCTCCAAATATTCCCACGACCCACTAATGATGTTCGTGATGCCTACAGACATTCCCACGACCCACTAACGATGTTCGTGGTGCGTCCAGACATTCCCAGGACCCACTAATGATGTTCGTGATGCCTCCAGCCATCCCCATGACCCACTGCTGATGTTCGTGATGCCTCCAGACATCCCTACGACCCACTATAGATATTAGTGATACCTCCAGATATTCCAACGAAAAACTGATGTTGTTTGTGATGCCTCAAGACATTCCCACGACCCACTAATTATGTTCATGATGCCTCCAGACATTCCCACGACCCACTAATGATGTTCGTGATGCCTCCAGACATTCCCACGACCCACTAATGGTGTTCGTGATGCCTCCAGACATTCCCACGACCCACTAATGAAGTTCGTGATGCCTCCAGACATCCCTTGACCACTAATGATGTTCGTGATACCTCCAGACATTCCCACGACCCACTAATGATGTTCGTGATGCCTCCAGAAATCTCCACGACCCACTAATGATGTTCGTGATGACTCCAGACATCCCCTTGACCCACTAATGATGTTCGAGATTCCTCCAGACATTCCCACGACCCACTAATGATGTTCGTGATGCCTCCAGACATTCCCACGACTCACTAACGATGTTCGTGGTGCCTGCAGACATTCCCAGGACCCACTAATGATATTCGTGATGCCTCTAGACATCCCCATGACCCACTAATGATGTTCGTGATGCCTCCAAACATTCCCACGACCCACAAATGATGTTCATGATGCCTCCAGACATTCCCACGACTCACTAATGATGTTCGTTATGCCTTCAGACATCCCCATGACCCACTAATGATGTTCGTGATGTCTCCAGACATTCCCACGACCCACTAATGATGTTCATGATGCCTCCAGAAATCTC
>NC_092259.1:16094406-16226906 GCF_036320965.1 Panulirus ornatus
CATGCCTCTCCTGCCTGATCCTCGTCTCAGCCATGCCTCTCCTGCCTGATCTTCCTCTCAGCCATGCCTCCCCTGCCTGATCTTGTTCTCAGCCATGCCTCTCCTGCCTGATCTTCCTCTCAGCCATGCTTCTCCTGCCTGATCTTCCCAAACTCAGCCATGCCTCTCCTGCCTGATCCTTCTCTCAGCCATGTCTCTCCTGCCTGATCTTCCTCTCAGCCTGATCTTCCTCTCAGCCATGCCTCCCCTACCTGATCTTCCTCCCAGCCATGCCTTTCCTGCCTGATCTTCCTCTCAGCCATGCCTTTCCTGCCTGATCTTCCCAAACTCAGCCATGCCTCTCCTGCCTGATCCTCCTCTCAGCCATGCCTCTCCTGCCTGATCTTCCTCCCAGCCATGCCTTTCCTGCCTGATCTTCCTCTCAGCCATGCCTCTCCTGCCTGATCTTCCTCCCAGCCATGCCTTTCCTGCCTGATCTTCCTCTCAGCCATGCCTTTCCTGCCTGATCTTCCCAAACTCAGCCATGCCTCTCCTGCCTGATCCTCCTCTCAGCCATGCCTCTCCTGCCTGATCTTCCTCTCAGCCATGCCTCCCCTGCCTGATCTTCCTCTCAGCCATGCCTCTCCTGCCTGATCTTCCTCTCAGCCATGCTTCTCCTGCCTGATCTTCCTCTCAGCCATGCCTCTCCTGCCTGATCTTCCTCTCAGCCATGCTTCTCCTGCCTGATCTTCCTCTCAGCCATGCCTCCCCTGCCTGATCTTCCTCTCAGCCATGCCTCTCCTGCCTGATCTTCCTCTCAGCCATGCCTCTCCTGCCTGATCTTCCTCTCAGCCATGCCTCCCCTGCCTGATCTTCCTCCCAGCCATGCCTTTCCTGCCTGATCTTCCCAAACTCAGCCATGCCTCTCCTGCCTGATCTTCCTCTCAGCCATGCCTTTCCTGCCTGATCTTCCCAAACTCAGCCATGCTTCTCCTGCCTGATCTTCCTCTCAGCCATGCCTCCCCTGCCTGATCTTCCTCTCAGCCATGCCTCCCCTGCCTGATCTTCCTCTCAGCCATGTCTCTCCTGCCTGATCTTCCTCTCAGCCATGCCCCTCCTGCCTGATCTTCCTCTCAGCCATGCCTCCCCTGCCTGATCTTCCTCTCAGCCATGTCTCTCCTGCCTGATCTTCCTCTCAGCCATGTCTCTCCTGCCTGATCTTCCTCTCAGCCATGCCCCTCCTGCCTGATCTTCCTCTCAGCCATGCTTCTCCTGCCTGATCTTCCTCCCAGCCATGCCTTTCCTGCCTGATCTTCCTCCCAGCCATGCCTCTCCTGCCTGATCTTCCTCCCAGCCATGCCTTTCCTGCCTGATCTTCCTCCCAGCCATGCCTCCCCTGCCTGATCTTCCTCCCAGCCATGCCTCCCCTGCCTGATCTTCCTCTCAGCCATGCCTCTCCTGCCTGATCTTCCTCTCAGTCATGCCTCCCCTGCCTGATCTTCCTCTCAGCCATGCCTCTCCTTCCTGATCTTCCTCCCTCTCCACCACACAACAAGGCTACTATAAAAAGGTGCAGAAAAGCGCATGTAAGATCATCGTTGACCCCTCGTACACCAGGATGCGCTCACTATGATGGACCCTCCCTACTCTCTCCAGTCATCATCAGCTGCACCTCATCTGACGGACACTTCAGGGTTATATAAACATCTGCATCCTCCTCAACAGCCAGACCCCCCGCCCCCCCCTCCTCCACCCCCCTGAGTTGTAGTTCGACACTACAATCGTATCAAAGTCATCCAAGCTGTACAGACCGCTATTCCTATCATTGTAAACTTTAAAACAAACAAATACGTCGTTGCAGAGGTAGAACTCACCGTAAAATGTAAATGTCTCACGTTATTTCGACTTTCTCAGATGTTCTTGTGGACCCGACCTTTGAAGGTGGAGTGCAGAAGTAAAAGGGAAAGACTAAAAAAGTAAAAGAATTCCGTAGTCCGTGTGTGCGAGGTTAGGAAGATATTGTACCATACATTTCTTGCTGATGTATCTTCCTAACTTCAGGCTACAGTTATATCATGGTACTTTTATTATTGTTACTACTGCTATTATTTTTGATAATGTTTTTTTATTATTATTATTATTATTATTATTATTATTATTATTATTATTAGTGGTAGTAGTAGTAGTAATATTTGTAATGAGATTATCAAAGTTATTATTATTATTATTATTATTATTATTATTATTATTATTATTATTATTATTATTATTATTATTATTGCTATTGTTATTATTATTATTATTATTATTATTATTATTATTATTATTATTTTACATTTATTTATATTTATTTTACTTTGTCGTTGTCTCCCGCGTTAGCGACGTCGCGCAAGGAAACAGACGAAACAATTGCCCAACCCACCCACATACACATGTATATACATACCCGTCCACGCACGCACATATACATACCAATACACTTCAACATATATATATATATATATATATATATATATATATATATATATATATATATATATATATATATATATATATATATATATATATATATATACAGACATTTACATATATACACAAGTTCATAATTCATACTGTCTGCCTCCCATCGCCACCCCGTCACACATGAAGTAACAACCCCCTCCCCCAGCATGCGCGCGAGGTAGCGCTAGGAAAAGACAACAAAGGCCATATTCGTTCACACTGTCTCTAGCTGTCATGTAATAATGCACCGAAACCACAGCTACCTTTCCAATCCAGGCTCCACAGACCTTTCCATGGTTTACCTTAGACGCTTCACATGCCCTGGTTCAATCCATTGACAGCACGGCTACTTCCCCTTACCATTTACACCGATGTTGTGATATGTATTAATGACGATCATATATTCCTGGGATCTTCCTGGCTTACCATTGATAGAACATGGGGATCATCTGGAAGAGTTACGGTTTAGGGTGAACTTAAAGGAGTGAGGAAGTCGTCGTCGCTTACCACAGAGTAGTCCTCAGATCCCTCATTCCAGCCTCCCACAGCCAGGAGGACGGTCAGGGCCGGGTTCTGCTCCTTGAGCGCCACGAACCGGTCGTAGGCACAGTTGTTGCCGTCTTGGTCGCCCGGACACAGTTCGTTCCAGGGGTCCAGAACCTGTTAGGGGGGGGGGGGGGGAATGATACGTTTTTGTATACTTCTCTAGCATGTTACTGCTCGGCTCTAGCATGTTGCTGTACAACCCTGTAGCATGTTGCTGTACAAGCCTGTACCATGTTACTGTACAACCCTGTAGCATGTTGCTGTACAACCCTGTACCATGTTACTGTACAACCCTGTAGCATGTTACTGTACAACCCTGTAGCATGTTACTGTACAACCCTGTAGCATGTTACTGTACGACTCTAGAATGTTAATGTACAACAGAGTAGCATGTTAATATACAACTCTGTAGCACATTACTATATCCTTCTGTTGCATATTACCGTACAACTTTGTAGCACATTATTGTATAACTGTGGAACATTACAACTCTGTAGTGTGTTGCTATACAATTCTGTCGCATATTTTGTACATGTCCGTTGCATATTATTGTACATTTCTGTAGCACATTACTGTACAAGTGTATTATATTTCTGTACAACTTTGTAGCTTAATACTGTACAGCTTTGCAGCCCACATTACTGTACGTGGTCTGTAACACATTACTGTACAACCATGAAACAAATTGCCATACATCCCTGTAACACAGCACTGTAAAATCCTGAAGCATATCACTGAGCAACTTTAGTACATTTAAGTAGAACTGTAGCACATTACTGTACAATAATGTTCAACGACGTTGAAAGAAAAAAACCTGGCCACTGATGGGACCAGCTTCCTCATGTAAGTCACAATGCAAGAAATGATCTATTTTTTGGTGACTCATATTCTCTGTGTTTGGGTAGCCAAGTTAGGAACATCTTCGTACCTCAGGAGGAAAGTTGGTCTTCTTCCTGCCCCCTGTCATCAGGTCGGGGGGTCTGGAGAGACCTCAGATCTGGGCATATTAATTCCCATCAAAACCTTTCCTGGTCGTTTGGACCCTCGTCATCCCCAGACGAATGGAATGAAGACAGTGGTACGTTGGTTTATAGATAAATCTCACACCCTCTGATAGGATGAGGTAAAACAGCCCGAGTATCGCGACGTTGCCTACGGAGCAATAACGTAAAGCTGATCTACTTTTAGACATCTGTAAGCAAGAATATATGAACCAACTTAGAACACCCATCATCATAAGGAGTAGGGTTACGATACCAGATTAGACAAGGAGGGAATTGGATTCCATGTTCAGACGACGGGAATGAGTTTCACTTTCAGACAGGAAGGGGACAGAATAGGATTAGCTTTCCAGAACCTTCACACACCAGATTGACGTCAGTGAACTACTTTGTCCAGAAGAAAGCTTGATCATGCCTGGAACCAGTTCATTATACTAGAACGGCCACGAAGCACTTACGCCAAAAGAAGGACCAGCGTACATTATGTGAGCCACTCATCTGAGGCCAACAGAACATCTCAACAGTCACAGATAAAGGAAGGAATGAAGTCTGTTTAGACCAATAGGGAACTCATGAGAGGCAGTTTGACCATTAGAATAAACAATTTGGCTGAATGAGTCACTGAAGCCAATGCACATCAGCGGAACGACACCAGACTACATAAATCATTGAGGTCCAATTGAGCTAAACAAAATGGAGACAGCACCCATTCCATGAACCCAGAGCACGACCTAGAGGCCGGGGGAGCCTTTTACCTCGATGGTCCAGGTGTGGTTACTGAGTCCAGCGAAGCCGAAGATGAGGTGTGTGCAGAGCTGCGGGTCGATGTCCTCCACGTCAAACTTGCCATTGCCGGGCCGCCACACAGCCCACGACCCGAAGTAGCACACCACATGCTCTGTTGGAGAGGGAAGAAAACACACCAGTTCAGGACCAGGCTGGATGACTGGGTCTTCAAAATATTTCTCCCACGAAATCAGTGTGAAAACTAAACTCTCTCTCTCTCTCTCTCTCTCTCTCTCTCTCTCTCTCTCTCTCTCTCTCTCTCTCTCTCTCTCTCTCTCTCTCTCTCTCTCTCTCTCTCTCTCTCTCTCTCTCTCTCTCCGGTTTTTTCTTATCACTATGTTTGGTGGGTAGTATGTATGTTCCGGGGTTTTGGCCCTCGACCAGCTGGTTCGGACTCGTCACACGCCATCATATAAATTCATCACAACGAAGTCCTTGTGAGACGAACTGCCATATGACATCATCAGTTGTGTTCCCGCTGTTGCTGGGGCAAGTCAGATGTCGAGCGCTGGGTAACACCAGAAGATCGTCAGCCTGGAGGTTCATAGTCGGGGGGGATGTCTTCTTCTTGTAGAAGGCCTCGAGAATCTGAAGACAACACGCAGCAGTACGCCCCGCTGACCTGAGGTAGTGAGCTTTCATTGGTCAGACAAGGGAGTAGCCGCCTTTTGCATTCATCTCTCATTGGTCAATATTTTTGATTTTCTCCATGACTTTTGTACATAAACCTGGACCATGCCCTTCTGTCCTCACACTTGAGACTGTGACACACGTCACGAAACGTTGTGTTACTGGATACCTAGCAAGAATTACACTACTGGTGTCCACTGTGGTTCTGCTAATGTTAGTCTTGTTTCTGTTCTTAATGGCACATTGTCTACCAGTTGGTCCTCTACCGACGTTGCGGAGACGACCAGATGGCCACTCTGTCCTCTTCCTTACAGAAGGATTCAAGTCGGTTGTGTGGACCGGGAAGTAGATTATAGATGGCGAGGTCATCGAACCCAGGTTTTCATTTTCATGTTAATGGTTTAGGTTGTGATATCAGTGGGACTAAGATAATCATCATCACTGCTATAGAATTTCATAACTATAATTATATGTGAGATGTACATTGACTTCATAATGACGGGACGACCCTTGAACATGACTTCATAATGACGGGACGACCCTTGAACATGACTTCATAATGACGGGACGACCCTTGAGCATGACTTCATAATGACGGGACGACCCTTGAACATGACTTCATAATGACGGGACGACCCTTGAGTAAGGGTGGCCTTGCCCTTTTACCTGACTCCTGAAGGATCAGGTTTGAGGTCTAGTCATCGCATCCAAGGGATCGTATCGTTATGATCAAAGGCTGAGCCATGCGAGTGTCGACAAAAAAGAATTGAAAACATTAACGAGTAAGTTCAAAGCGAAGCTTCGTGAGCTACTTGAAGCAGTAAATGAACCAGTATGTGAACCTTAAGCGGACAGGTACAATGTGGAGGAACCGACCCCTACTTGACACAGTATTTCCTTCCCAGTGGATGAATGGTCCTCAGGAACTGCCTTACCCTCCGCCGAGTTGTGTGGAGGTGGTTGACCCTGATTTCGACCCTGCCCGAGTTACTGTGTAGGTGGTTGAGATTACCTTCGACCCTTGCCCAACTTAACGTGTGATGGGTTGATCCTGACCTCGACCTTTGCTCCGCATATTGTGTATTAGGTTGATCTTGACTTCGACAGCTGCCCAAGTTGTGGTGTGGAGTTGATTCTTACTTCGACCCCTGCCCAACGTACGATGTAGTGAGTTGATCCTGACTTCGACCCCTGCCCAACTTACGGTGTCGTGGATTGATTCTGACTTCGACTCTTACCCAACTTACGGTGTCGTGGACTGATTCTGACTTAGACTCCTGCCCAACTTACGGTGTCGTGGATTGATTCTGACTTCGACTCCTGCCCAACTTGCGATGTAGTGGGTTGATCCTGACTTCGATCCCAGCCGAACACAGTGTAGCTGGTTGATCCTAACTTCGACCCATTCTCAAGTTACGATGTAGTGGATACATCCAACTTCGCTTGGACCCCGTGCTGCCTTGCTCAGCTCACGGTATGGTGGGCTGTCAGTCCTGAATTCTACCCTTGGCCGTGACTTACCAGCAGAGACCAGCCCAAGGCCGAGTAGCACCAGCAGACCTAGGAGTCTCATGGTGTAGGGGTTCTCTATAGTAGTAGTAGTAAGTATCTGAGACCTCCTCACCTGGCTTACCCACTTATATATGACCCGGCTTATCACATTACCCTCTGTAATCTGATGTTAGGTAATGCTTCTCTTGTTGGTGAGTCGAAGTATGAACATACAGAAGATCGGTCTGGTATTAAACCTAAAGTTACTTCCATATGAATGCTCTCATGCCCTTAAAGAAGGAAGGGATGGTAGATTTTGTAACTTCTTTCCTTTATCACATTTTTGTTCATTAGTCTTCCTTAACAAACGTCCATTGTGTTATTGTGTGATTCTCCTGGGTTGCTTTCCTTCATGTTCGTCTATTTCATCCCGCATCATTCCCTTTCGCATTATAGTCTCTGTGTGTCGTCTGTTTCCACCTCATTTTCTCAGGTTCTTTGCGTCTGTGAAGCAGTTTGTGTGTGATCTTCGCACATTCCGCTCTAAGCCAACTCGTCGGGAGTGTCAACACTAAATCTCCGAGCGAGTTTTAATGTATTCCGAGCCATTGTCAAGGCTACACAGTCGAGGTGAACAGGACAAGCGCCTTCTAGATTTCTAAACTTGAAGTACAGTCGAAATCTTGGAGCCTCCGTAACGCTGGACCTCGCCTGCTGGTGGTTACGGAGCCTCCGTAACGCTGGACTCCGCCTGCTGGTGGTTACGGAGCCTCCGTAACGCTGGACTCCGCCTGCTGGTGATTACGGAGCCTGCGTAACGCTGGACTCCGCCTGCTGGTGGTTACGGAGCCTCCGTAACGCTGGACTCCGCCTGCTGGTGGTTACGGAGCCTCCGTAACGCTGGACTCCGCCTGCTGGTGGTTACGGAGCCTCCGTAACGCTGGACTCCGCCTGCTGGTGGTTACACCGCGAGTGAAAAGTCACCTTCGGCGCGGCTCTCATCATCATCGTCACCTGAAAGAAAGAGTTCAATTTAGTGGAGGAACTTTTCGCCACTAAGGAGTCCATTATTTCCCTGCTACTGGAAGTAGAGCAACCTTAAAGGTGCAGCAGCTCTTAAAAGGGGTCTGCTAGGGGTATGTACAATAATGATAATAACAATAATATAATGATAATAATGATAATAATAATAATGATAATAATAATAATAATAATAATAATAATAATAATAATAATAATAATAATGGTAATAGTAATAATAATAATAATAATTGTTCCCTGGGGATAGGGGAGAAAGAATACTTCCCACGTATTCCCTGCGTGTCGTAGAAGGCGACTAAAAGGGAAGGGAGCGGGGGGCTGGAAATCCTCCCCTCTCGTTTTTTTTTTTTTTTTTTTTTTTTTTTTTTTTTCCAAAAGAAGTAACAGAGAAGAGGTCCAGGTGAGGATATTCCCTCAAAGGCCCAGTCCTCTGTTCTTAACGCTACCTCGCTATCGCGGGAAATAGCGAATAGTATGAAAAAAAAAAAAAAAGTAATAATAATAATAATAATGATAATAATTTTGATAATGATAATAATAAATGTTAATGATAAGTCCTGTTGTGATAGAGTGGGTATTGGGTAAGGTGGTAGCGGGGAAGGGATGTGCGTAAGGGGAACTGGCTTATGTAACCTTACCTCTGGACCACAACAATGAAACCACAACGGCAGATAATACCGCTGAACAAAAGCGGCAAAAGAAATGAATTGCTACAAAGGCGAATCCTTCCTGGAAAGAGAAAGTAAATAATCTCGGGAGACAGAAGATCCACGAGGCACAGAAAACGTGATGGTCAGTTTGATTTGAAGGTAAATGGGTTATAACATGGTAGGCGTAGTGTGGGAACGTCCACACCTGTATCCACCTAGACCCGTTGTGTGGGCTATAGTGTGTGTGTGTGTGTGTGTGTGTGTGTGTAGGGAGAGGACGGCTCTGATGTACATGGAGTTTATGTAATTCGTTATACAAAGGCATATGTACAGTGAAGTTGAGTGTCCTCGATGGGCGGAGAGGGACAAGTGGTTAAGGGAGGAGGAACGTGATAGTTTAGAGACAAGGGTCTTTGTAATGCTAAGGGCCAAGGCCAAGGGGTCAAAGGAGTTAAGGGCCTAGGGATAAGAGGTCAAAGGGAAGGGAAGCGGGTTATTTAGAAACAAGGGCTCACGTAAGACTAAAGGCTTAAGGCCAAGGGCTGAAAGGGAAGGATCGGGCCCTTTGAAAAGACAAGGCTAAGGCCTAAGGCCAAGAAGTCAAAAGGTAGAGGGTCGAGCGTCTACAGACGAAGGGTCGAGCGACTACAGACGAAGGCCCATGTCGGATTAAGGCCAAAGGCTCAAAGGGCAGGGGGACGGGCCGTGTCAACCAAAGGCCTGGCGGAGATCTGCTAACAACGGAGGAGCCAGCAGGTGCCGCAGCCACGGTCCACACTGGCTTCCCTTGTGCAGTGGTATCATGAGACATAAACCGTTTTCTTCTAGTCTTTAAAACGTGTGTGTGTGTGTGTGTGTGTGTGTGTGTGTGTGTGTGTGTGTGTGTGTGTCAGGAAGAGAGGAACAGAAAACGAAAAAAGAAAAAAATATGTATTGCTAATTATTCACAGGCGTAGAAGGATTCTTCCATAATCCAACATCACCTGGAGACAGTGACTTGTGAGTTGCGTCCAGCCACGGGGGGAGTGACTGTTAGGTTGGTAGAGCCACGGGGAAAGTAGTGACTGTCAGGTGAACATGTAGCTGTGGGGAAGACTGTTGTGTTACTACAACCATGGGTAGGGAAATGACTGTCAGGTTAACATATCCACTGGAAAAATGGGAACTATTAGGTTAACATATCCATGGTGAAGAAGTGATTTTACCATAGCCACTGAAAAAGAAGTTACCGATACCTTAATACGACCTCGGGCAAGGAAGTGACTTATTAGGTTAACATAGCCATGGAGTAAGAGGTTACTGTTACATTAACATGTGTGGGGGAATACCAACATACTGGAGGAGAGCAGACAACATGGCGATCCAGAGAATTTTGATAATTATTGGGCTATTTTCTTTGATAACCCTTGCGTCCCAGATGTACGAGTTTGATACATATGTTAAAGCGAGAAGAACTGGAGATAGAACCACAGTTAGGGGGATGGTGGTGGTCTGGTTTACGAATAAACAGTGGGAACGATAAAGTAGATCACTGCAATCCGAAGAGTTATGGAACAAACTTGGGAATTGGACGTTAAGCTGTGTGTACTGCGTGTCAACCCACGGAAATCCGCTACATCTGTACGGAGATGCAAATTGTGCAAGTGTTTGTCGCAGTATGGGGTTAACGGCCGGCTGCTAAGACGAATGAAAAAGGTATTTATGTTCCCTACACACTTTTTTAAAGATAAAAAATTGAAGTGAAACAGGGTTGTGTATCATCCTACTACATTTCTTAACGTACCTAAAGATCATGTAAAATGTAATATATGATATATTATATATACAACAACTGACTCACTTCCCAAGCTCTCAAATCCAAAACAGACTTCATACTTGCCCCTCTTTCCAAAACTCTTGCATTCACCTCCCTAACAACCCCATCCATAAACAAATTAAACAACCATGGAGACATCACACACCCCTGCCGCAAACCTACATTCACTGAGAACCAATCACTTTCCTCTCTTCCTACACGTACACATGCCTTACATCCTCGATAAAAACTTTTCTCTGCTTCTAACAACTTTCCTCCCACACCATATATTCTTAATACCTTCCACAGAGCATCTCTATCAACTCTATCATATGCCCTCTCCAGATCCATAAATGCTACATACAAATCCATTTGCTTTTCTAAGTATTTTTCACATACATTCTTCAAAACAAACACCTGATCCACACATCCTCTACCACTTCTGAAACCACACTGCTCTTCCCCAATCTGATGCTCTGTACATGCCTTCACCCTCTCAATCAATACCCTCCCATGTAATTTACCAGGAATACTCAACAAACTTATACCTCTGTAATTTGAGCACTCACTCTTATCCCCTTTGCCTTTGTACAATGGCACTATGCACGCATTCCGCCAATCCTCAGGCACCTCACCATGAGTCATACATACATTGAATAACCTTACCAACCAGTCAACAATACAGTCACCACCTTTCTTTAATAAATTCCACTGCAATGCCACCCAAACCTGCTGCCTTGCCGGCTTTCATCTTCCGCAAAGCTTTTACTACCTCTTTTCTCTGTTTACCAAATCATTTTCCCTAACCCTCTCACTTTACACACCACCTCGACCAAAACACCCTATATCTGATGACACAGCGCTGGTGGCTGATTCATGTGAGAAACTGCAGAAGCTGGTGACTGAGTTTGGTAAAGTGTGTGAAAGAAGAAAGTTAAGAGTAAATGTGAATCATAGCAAGGTTATTAGGTACAGTAGGGTTGAGGGTCAAGTAAATTGGGAGGTAAGTTTGAATGGAGAAAAACTGGAGGAAGTAAAATGTTTTAGATATCTGGGAGTGGATCTGGCAGCGGATGGAACCATGGAAGCGGAAGTGAATCATAGGGTGGGGGAGGGGGCGAAAATCCTGGGTGCCTTGAAGAATGTGTGGAAGTCGAGAACATTATCTTGGAAAGCAAAAATGGGTATGTTTGAAGGAATAGTGGTTCCAACAATGTTGTATGGTTGCGAGGCGTGGGCTATGGATAGAGTTGTGCGCAGGAGGGTGGATGTGCTGGAAATGAGATGTTTGAGGACAATGTGTGGTGTGAGGTGGTTTGATCGAGTAAGCAATGTAAGGGTGAGAGAGATGTGTGGAAATAAAAAGAGCGTGGTTGAGAGAGCAGAAGAGGATGTTTTGAAATGGTTTGGGCACATGGAGAGAATGAGTGAGGAAAGATTGACCAAGAGGATATATGTGTCTGAGGTGGAGGGAACGAGGAGAAGTGGGAGACCAAATTGGAGGTGGAAAGATGGAGTGAAAAAGATTTTGTGTGATCGGGGCCTGAACATGCAGGAGGGTGAAAGGTGGGCAAGGAATAGAGCGAATTGGATCGATGTGGTATACCGGGGTTGACGTGCTGTCAGTGGATTGAATCAGGGCATGTGAAGCGTCTGGGGTAAACCATGGAAAGTTGTGTGGGGCCTGGATGTGGAAAGGGAGCTGTGGTTTCGGGCATTATTGCATGACAGCTAGAGACTGAGTGTGAACGAATGGGGCCTTTGTTGTCTTTTCCTAGTGCTACCTCGCACACATGAGGGGGGAGGGGGATGGTATTCCATGTGTAGCGAGGTGGCGATGGGAATGAATAAAGGCAGACAGTGTGAATTGTGTGCATGGGTATATATGTATGTGTCTGTGTGTGTATATAAATGTGTACATTGAGATGTATAGGTATGTATATTTGCGTGTGTGGACGTGTATGTATATACATTGTGTATGGGGGTGGGTTGGGCCATTTCTTTCGTCTGTTTCCTTGCGCTACCTCGCAAACGCGGGAGACAGCGGCAAAAAAAAAAAATTATATATAATACCAGTGACAACTCTAGGAATCTCTAGAAAGCATTGGAAATAAGAGCGAGTAGTAAAATACCAGTGGGCTCAAAAATTAATGGAATCAAGTCTGAAATAATGATATATGAAAGAGAGCAAAAAGAATTTTGAACTTAATACGAGATCAGCAGACACTACCACAAACAACAGGATTCAAATACCTTTCGAGTTGAATCACCAGCCATGGACAGGATTCGTATCGAAATACCAAAAGAATGAAAAGACAAATACATTATCCCGATTACTGAAGGAAAAACACGTTAGAGGACTCGCATTCAGCGCTCTACCAGCAGAAACATATTGAGCTGAAACACTGACACCTGGCCATCAAGAGATTGATTACGGTAGACATGAAGACAGTTAGAATCATCTTGACCAAACAAGAACTGAATTTTGTATGAAATAAAGGCGGCAGAAAGAACCTACATCTCAGATGACGTGAGTTGGACAAGCGAAGCTGAGATGGCTGGAACATCAGGATAAACTGGACGAAGAGAAAATGTATAAAGACGAACATCACTTCACTGGGCACCAGTTAGATACATAACGTTCTCGAAAATCTCAACAAAAGACTAATGCTAATGTTATATAAGGACCACGATAGAGGATGCTATTTTGAAAGACTGCGATAAAGGATGGAGTCTTTCCAGGATAAGAAAGGAGTGAAGGCATCCGTGTTCTTAAAAAATGGTAGCCTTTAGATGGCCAGCCGTGTGGGGACCTCGGATATAGGCAAGTGACAGTAAGCAGATCATGGCCAGTAAAGAAGACCCCAGCCAAGCGCGTCGTGTTAGGGCAACTTGGCCTGCGATTACTGCATTCCTTGTGGTAGGTCACGGACCGCGTCCCTCAGAGCAGGTCTACGTAGAATCACGTGGATTAGGAATGGTAGGGGACCACCTGGATGTTGGATGGTAGGGGGACCACCGGGATGTGAGATGGTAGGGAGACCACCTGGATGTGGGATGGTAGGGGGACCACCTGGATGTGGGATGGTAGGGGGACCACCTGGATGTGGGATGGTAGGGGGACCACCTGGATGTGGGATGGTAGGGAGACCACCTGGATGTGGGATGGTAGGGAGACCACCTGGATGTGGGATGGTAGGGGGACCACCTGGATGTGGGATGGTAGGGGGACCACCTGGATGTGGGATGGTAGGGGGACCACATGGGTGTGGGATGATAGAAGACCACATGTATGTGGGATGATAGAAGACCACATGTATGTGGGACGAGAAGGGACCACGTAAATACGGAATGATAGGGGAGCACTTGGATGTGCGATGACAGGGCGACACATGCATTTAGGATGAGAGCAAAGAACATGGATATGGGATACAGGAGATCACATTTATGTTGGAGGACAGGGGCCTTGTGGATATGGGATGACACATGCGCAGATGAAGTGATAAACCGTCGTGAGTGCTTCATACATTGGGCCGCTGGACCATTGGCAAAACTGGCGGTGGCAGGAAGCAGGGAACCGCGACCAGCCGAGAGGGCGGAAGGGAGATCAGCGCCTGGCAAGGTATCGCTCTCGTGTGGGGCTACATAGACTTGTATCTTAGTGTCTGACTCAGTTTCTCTGATGAAGACGTCTGTACAAACCGACACGTCAGAAAAATACAACCCAGAAGCTATCCCCTGTGTTTGCACACCACCACAATTTACACACACACACACACACACACACACACACACACACACATACCGAGTAAGTAATGAAAGGGTAAGAGAGACGTGTGGTAATAAAAAGAGTGTGGTTGAGAGGGCAGAAGAGGGTGTTTTGAAATGGTTTGGTCACATGGAGAGATTGACCAAGAGGATATATGTGTCAGAGGTGGAGGGAACGAGGAGAAGTGGGAGACCAAATTGGAGGTGGAAAGATGGAGTGAAAAAGATTTTGAGTGATCGGGGCCTGAAGATGCAGGAGGGTGAAAGGCGTGCAAGGAATAGAGTGAATTGGAACGATGTGGTATACCGGGGCCGACGTGCTGTCAATGGATTGAACCAGGGCATGTGAAGCGTCTGGGGTAAACCATGGAAAGTTGTGTGGGGCCTGGATGTGGAAAGGGAGCTGTGGTTTCGGTGCATTATTACATGACAGCTAGAGACTGAGTGTGAACGAATGGGGCCTATGTTGTCTTTTCCTAGCACTACCTCGCGCACATGAGGGGGGAGGGGGCTGTTATTACATGTGTGGCGGGGTGGCGATGGGAACGAATAAAGGCAGACAGTATGAATTATGTACACGTGTATATATGTATATGTCTCTGTGTGTATATACATGTTTACGTTGAGATGTGTAGGTATGTATATTTGCGTGTATGGACGTGTATGTATATACGTGTGTACGTGGATGGGTTGGGCCTTTCTTTTGTCTGTTTCCTTGCGCTACCTCGCTAACGCGGGAGACAGCGAAAAAGCAAAATAGGTAAATATATATATATATATATATATATATATATATATATATATATATATATATATATATATATATATATATATCCCTGGAGATAGGGGATTAAGAATACTTCCCACGTATTCCTTGCGTGTCGTAGAAGGCGACTAAAAGGGGAGGGAGCGGGGGGCTGGAAATCCTCCCCTCTCGTTTTTTTTTTTTTTTTTTCCAAAAGGAGGAACAGAGGGGGGCCAGGTGAGGATATCCCACAAAGGCCCAGTCCTCTGTTCTTAACGCTACCTCGCTAACGCGGGAAATGGCGAATAGTTTAAAATATATATATATATATATATATATATATATATATATATATATATATATATATATATATATATATATATATATATATATATATATGTATATATATATATTATCTTATATTCCATACATATTCGCCATTTCCTGTATTAGCAGGTAACGTTCCCGTGCACGCATACACACACACACACACACACACACACAGAGGGGTGAATACGTTTGGGTAGGGGGAAAGAATGTCGTATGCGCCTCCCATCGATGGAGCCAGACATGATAGACATGATGCTTGTCATGGGTGAAGGGAGGAAGTAGTTGTTCCCGGTCAGATAACCACGAAAAGCCTTCCGTTACACACACACACACACACACACACACACACATGAAGCAAGATTCGCTGACGGAAAATTATACATCACTTCAGAGATGTTTAAGTAATGAAGGTAAAAGTAGCGACTTATAATAACTCTGACAAAGTATAAGTTTAGAATGATTTGACATCGAATAACTTGTTGATGGACAGTACGAGCACTTTGGGTCAATCCCAGGATCTGTTAAGAGTCGATTAGCCCAGTGCATAGAGCTGATGTCTTACTAGGCTTTCTTCAAGGCGTGAGTGTACCAACATGCTTTGTGCTCAGGAATGCGCATGATCTACGCACTTACCATCTAGAAAGCAGCATAGCGTATTGGTTTTCTTGTCGTAAGACATAACAGAAGACATTGGTCCTTCACTAACAATTGCAAGATTATAGAGTATTGTTCCTCATCTGGGCACAAAGAGAATTATTGAGTGATATTCTTGTACAGATGTAATGTAATGCCTCATTACAGCATAAGCTTAGTGTGAACATTGTTTTACGTAAGAAATGGTTTATCTTTGACAAGGGGACACAACTTGGTGGGAAGATGTCAGCTGCTTCCATCTGGTTGTTAGGGTTGGCACCGGCGTCATTACCTGTGGTGGTGGTAGGCGTCAGTGGTTGTGGTGGCACTGATTGTCACTGCTTGTGGTTGCTGGAGATGGTGGCAGGCTGTAATTACTGTTGGTGATGGCGGTAGTAGTTGTTGCAGGCACTGGTGGTGGTAATAGTGGCAGGTACTGGTATTGGTGATGATGGTGGCAGGTACTGGTATTGGTGATGATGGTGGCAGGCACTGGTAGTGGTGATGGGGGTGGCAGGCACTGGTAGTGGTGATGATGGCGGCAGGCACTGGTAGTGGTGATGATGGTGGCAGGCACTGGTAGTGGTGATGATGGTGGCAGGTACTGGTAGTGGTGATGATGGTGGCAGGTACTGGTATTGGTGATGATGGTGGCAGGTACTGGTATTGGTGATGATGGTGGCAGGCACTGGTAGTGGTGATGATGGTGGCAGGTACTGGTATTGGTGATGATGGTGGCAGGCACTGGTAGTGGTGATGGGGGTGGCAGGCACTGGTAGTGGTGATGATGGCGGCAGGCACTGGTAGTGGTGATGGTGGTGGCAGGTACTGGTATTGGTGATGATGGTGGCAGGCACTGGTAGTGGTGATGGGGGTGGCAGGCACTGGTAGTGGTGATGATGGCGGCAGGCACTGGTAGTGGTGATGGGGGTGGCAGGCACTGGTAGTGGTGATGATGGTGGCAGGTACTGGTAGTGGTGATGATGGTGGCAGGTACTGGTATTGGTGATGATGGTGGCAGGTACTGGTATTGGTGATGATGGTGGCAGGCACTGGTATTGGTGATGATGGTGGCAGGCACTGGTAGTGGTGATGATGGTGGCAGGCACTGGTAGTGGTGATGATGGTGGCAGGCACTGGTAGTGGTGATGATGGTGGCAGGCACTGGTAGTGGTGATGATGGTGGCAGGCACTGGTAGTGGTGATGATGGTGGCAGGCACTGGTAGTGGTGATGGTGGTGGCAGGCACTGGTAGTGGTGATGGTGGTGGCAGGCACTGGTTGTGATGATGGTGGTGGCAGGCACTGGTAGTGGTGATGATGGTGGCAGGCACTGGTAGTGGTGATGATGGTGGCAGGCACTGGCAGTGGTGATGATGGTGGCAGGCACTGGTAGTGGTGATGGGGGTGGCAGGCACTGGTTGTGATGATGGTGGTGGCAGGCACTGGTAGTGGTGATGGGGGTGGCAGGCACTGGTTGTGATGATGGTGGTGGCAGGCACTGGTAGTGGTGATGGGGGTGGCAGGCACTGATGGGGATAGTTACCGGCGGTGATTATGGCAGGTACTGGAGGTGATGGTGATGATGGTAGGCATTAGTTACAATAGTAGTATGTACTGATAGTGGTGTTAGAAATGATGGTGATGATGGAGACAGGCTCTAGAGTTGATGTTGGAAGGAAGTGTTGGCGATGATGGTAGGCACTAGTAGGAATTTGTGAGTAGTAGTATTGATGTTGTTAGGCACAGGTGATGGTGGAGGTTGACACAGTGGTAATGGTGTAAGGCATTGCTAGTGGGAGTAATAGTGATGGTGGCTGGCACTGTTGGAGGTGATGGCAAGAAGTTGCTGCGGGAGGCGCTTGTGGTGATGGTGGCAAGCACTGGTAGTGATGGTATAAGATGCTGGTGGCAGGCGTTGACGATGGTACTGGAAGGCTCTGGTAATGGTGTTGGCAGGTTTTAATGGTGATGGTGGCAGGCACTGATAGTGAAGGTAATGGCATCGATGAGAATGGTGGCAGTGGTAGTAACGTGCCCGCGTTGTTAACTGGTGCTAATGGTGTTACTAAGGGTGTTGGTTTCCATCCGGGACGTGAACAGTTGTGGTACAAATGATGGTGGTGGCACTGACACCACCTGATAACGGTCGTGGTAATGGATGGTGATGGTGGTGGTGGTGGTAGGGAAGGAGGTACAGATGGCAGCGGTGAAACCGTTAAGTCTAGTTACATAGCTGTCCTGGAGATCCCATATGTACTTTCCAGTTTGGTGTCTTCTTTCTTCTTCTTCTTCTTCTTCTTCTTCTTCTTCTTCTTCTTCTTCTTCCAGGAGACTGTCAAGCATTTTTTAAACATAATGAATTGGATAAAGAAAAATCATGTTAGCAGCACATGAACTGGTCCATGTAATGCTTCACAGTGTACAGCGTGTAATAATGTGTTGGCTGTAGAGTGGCGTAGCGCATACACCGCGGGATGTTGTGATGTCAGAAGTGGAGAGGATGAGCACCAGAGAGGCGCACCCAGATGTTGTGGTGTTGTCAGCAATACTTGATATCGTTTTGTACATACTGTAATGCGTTGATGGTTTGGTTTCATTGTTTTCGCTGCTTACAACCTGTGGTCCTTGTTAGCTCTCGGCAACATCTGTAGCATGAAGAGGTTTGCTGTTGCATGTTCAGAAAGGTGATTTATACGAGCTGACCAGATGAGGTTAATGCTATGTAGGGTTTTATAAGAAATTGTATATTAGTATCTCGTAAAGCAACTTTAATAAACTCGTGATTTATCAAGATGTTGGCCGGCCAGACATGGTGTCATTTCCTCATTTGATATTCACATTACTCGTAGGATGAGTATGATGTCGTAGGATGAGTTTGATATCGTAGGATGAGTATGATGTCGTAGGATGAGTGTGATGTCGTAGGATGAGTGTGATGTCGTAGGATGAGTGTGATGTAGGATGAGTGTGATGTCGTAGGATGAGTGTGATGTCGTAGGATGAGTGTGATGTCGTAGGATGAGTGTGATGTAGGATGAGTGTGATGTAGGATGAGTGTGATGTAGGATGAGTGTGATGTCGTAGGATGAGTGTGATGTCGTAGGATGAGTGTGATGTAGGATGAGTGTGATGTCGTAGGATGAGTGTGATGTAGGATGAGTGTGATGTCGTAGGATGAGTGTGATGTAGGATGAGTGTGATGTCATAGGATGAGTGTGATGTCGTAGGATGAGTGTGATGTCGTAGGATGAGTGTGATGTAGGATGAGTGTGATGTCGTAGGATGAGTGTGATGTCGTTGGGTATACTCGAAAAGTTTTTTCAAAGCTCACCTCCAGGGCGAAGTAATATGAAGAGTTCCTTGTAATCTTATCATCGTCTAACACCAACCTCATTATCTGTATGAATCACTCATGACGACACCCAGCTAATATGTGACCCATCTCGCAGTCACCACCACAGAACCTCACTCACGCCACATTCCAGGGAAAGCAACCGTTGGCCTCATTTTCCCTGGCGTCTCATATTGTTCTGTGCTTCTTACTGAGTCCCCAACGCATGTTTAACATTACAGGGAACCAGTGAAGTTTGTATAATATCCATGAACAATGTATAACCAAGTATGAACACTTATTCATACATGGTGCAGTCATACATACTGTAGGATTTTGAAGATAAAAGATCTACAAAGTAGTGTTATATGGATTGTATATCAAGAAAGTATCCTTTTACATATACGACAACTACGTGTTACGTTGAAAGAAATTTGTTAAAGTATTCCAGCTATAGCCTTTGAACGGTCAAACCACAGTGCAGAAAACTGGAGTGGTGTGCGGGAGAGCGAGTTCCAGGAAACCTGGACGAAGGTAACCATATGACGTCATCACTTATGTTATCTCGATACTATTGTCTTAAACGTTTTTATTTCGCTGCTTCACGTTACGATTACCAGAGGCGGGCGAGGCCCACGCATCAGTCTCCTGTACCGGCGGTTTACATTCCACCACCCTCACCCCTCCACCAATGTCGCTCATGGTGATTCCACCTGAGGCAGTTAAATCATTATCGAGTTATGGGTATCATAATTATTATCATTATTCCTTGGTTTAATAAAAGCCATTTTCAATTATGAATTTTTATCATTTTGTACTTGGGTCGAGGTGACAGAATCAATGTATCAAATGATGGTATGGTGTGGTCTGAGCTCAGACAATTCCTTTATATACCCAAGTTTGGCTTCAAGCTCTCAGGTTCACATGCCACGGAGAGGAAGGAGTGACATCGCATGTTGTTAGTCTGGCGAAACCGAAGTTAACGCCACATATAATGAGATGCTGCGGATATCAGTAACTACCTCGACACGAGAAACAAACTTCCAGGTGATGAGAGCCTGAAGTGGCTGGAAAAGAAAACTTCGAAGTTGTGAGACGATACATCCTTGGTTCACACCTAACAGAAGGAGAGGATGGAACACAGACCGTCCAGGTTGGAAGTGCAGGCAGCTGTACATCATGGTTGTACATGAAGCCTCCGGCACCTCAGGTGCTGATCAGGGAGTCTTGCTACCACAGCTGTCCGTGTACACATCTAGGGGAAGTGGGAAGGATGCGTTAGCTGGGGTAAGGCATGTGACGTACATTTATGTCTGTAAAGTTTTGATGCCTGGGTCGCAGGCCCGACAAAAGAATCATATGTCAGCGACTATGATGTGAGATTCCTTCTTGTGACTGTATATAATCTAACCTTTTTTTTTAAGCAGGACGGTATGACCCTTGAACACAACTGTGCGGTCGTTGAGCGAGTATAATGGTGCATCCTTTCAGTATGATGGCCTAGTTTTTAGAAACCCAGATTTTTCATACCTAATGGTCTTACCGTTGTGCTCAAGGATCGCGCTGTCATGTTCAGGGAACGTACCGTCGTGCTCAGGGATCGTACCGTCGTGCTCGGAAATCGTACCGTCGTGCTCAGGGATCGTACCGTCGTGCTCGGAAATCGTATCGTCGTGCTCAGGGATCGTACCGTCGTGCTCGGAAATCGTACCGTCGTGCTCAGGGGATTAAAATTTGGTCCAAGGGACCAGCAGATTTCTTCCCAAATGTTTTCCTAAGTAGCAAAATAGTGTATTGGTTACCGTAATTGACCGTGACGCACGCACTGGCCGGTCCGTGAGTTGGGCCTTCATGGGTTCGAATCCTGGGCCGGGCAGTCGGCATGCAGTTCACCTAGCTGTTAATCCTATCCTCGGCGTTGGTCGGTCAACCGGGCACCTAGCTTAGGCTAGGGCACCTTTCCGTGCCGTCTTGGCTAACGTAAAACAAGGAGTTGTTTCGAGAACTTTGTTCTAGTATTTCCTGATCGTGATCTCTGGGAAGGAGAGACACCGCTCCCCAGGGGCGGGATGTCTTATCTCTACGTAATTAATGGAAGAATTCCATGACGATTGGATACTCCCACATAACTCGCTCTGCCTCGCCATCTTGTCACACTCCATCGACCAGTGTGTTCACCCAAAATGATTCGTAGTTGTTGAAGCCTAACTACCTTGTCTGGGATGTCATTATACAAGAGAGCAATATGGATTATCTCACTCACAGCTTATCATAATCCATTTCCCGTCGCTTGAGAGGTTCAACAACTTCCTCTCTGTTAGTCAGCCACCACATGTAAAAGTGTTTTAGATAAGCATGTGCATGACGATAATTTGGATATGAATATATTCTACGTGGCCGCACACTAAGATGGTCCTGGATGACATTTTTGATAGTGACCTTTGAGGTTCTCTTGGTCACCAAAGTCGGGATGAAATCATACTGGGGTTGCCCGCGTTACATTCAACAAACACATGTAGTGTCCATTTCGAGTAAATTGGTGTGATCCTTATGGTGCCTTATGATTTACGGGGACATGATTCATTATAGAATCACCGACTACGAAGCAGTATCGAGTTATCGACTGCATCACCCAGGGGCTGGTAAAATTCATGACGTGTCCAAGTAACTGCAAAATATGCTGCCATTGTTCTTCTTTATGATAAACCAACACAGCGGCTTAAACGTGCATGCATCTTCATATATACAAAACACATGGTGGTACTTTGACAGATAAGAAGCAATTCTCCTTTCACACAGATGCTATCCTGTCAAGACTCAGGAGCGAGAAGGGCAGTGTAAAGATGCTGCTTGATGGCAACTATTAAGCACCGTGAAGCGCTTGGACTGACCACCTGAAGTGCAGATTAACCTGTAACATAATTAGAATCTAGAGAGAATTATGTGAGAGCAGTACTCCATACAAGGAGTAACTGTTTAGAAGAGAAGTTCGACATCTAAACAGGACACCCAGTTTCTTAATGGCAGACTTAACTATTCCTCTAATATAGGGGTTCCCAAGAAATAGTGGATGTTACGGTAATACCAAGTATGTTCATTGAGTCAAGAAGTGGAATTACAGAACCGTCAAGGAGAGACGAGAGTTGTGAGTTTTCAATAGAGAGATGGGTAGAAACTGGGTCTTTAAACTTAACAAGATTTTGTGTACCTCACTGAGATATCTTGTCCGAGTTTACTGAGGAAGTTGTATCAAGACAAGATGCAGATCGAGTGAGAGAGAAGGAGCCGAATCGAAGGATGTGGATGTGTTGAGTCGTCAGCGTATGAGTGCATTGACTTTTTTTTTGGAGGTGAGGAATCGTTGAAAAAAACGTGGAGAAAAAGTGTAGGGGACAGGACAGAAACTTAAGGGGCTGATCCCTCAACAACCACTGAGATAGATCGGTTGGAGAGGAAGCTAGATATGAAGAAGCAAAATGAGGGAAGGAAGCCAAAAGAAGGGAGCTTATAGATGGGACCCCAATGCCACGCCCAGTCAAAAGCCTCAGATATGTTATGGGCAACTGCACATGACTCCCCAACATCTTTTTTTCGTTTGCTGCTTGAGCGACAGCAAGAGAAACAGCACCTGCAAAAGTTTTGGATGACCTCCACACAACAGAAGACTACAGGAAGACAAGAAGTAGCCATTGAACGTTAACACTGCTGAAGAAAACTGTCTCATTCCGTGGCGTCCAATAAAAGAAAAAAGAACACTTATAAGATACAGCAGTTCTGTATAAACCGGCAGTGTCTCTAAAGTACATGAAAGCTATCAATGCTGAGAGGGAACTCCTGAAAACCTCTCTTATTATGTTTTACGAAGAAGCTTGTGGATGGTTCAAACGCATCCCTGACCACGAACTTTCTGCTGTACAACTGTGATCAAGAAAAGTTGATGGTCAGATGATACCTAAACATCTTCGCATGAGCACAACTAATGTAAGTGCACTGGTGGCTGCGATCTATTGCGACAGATTCGGGAAACGACCTGGACGCCTTACCTTTTCGAGATTAGATAAGTAAAGAAAGAACGATTTATTGAATTTATGCTGAAACAGTTTAGATGTAGCAGATATTGCAGAAATGGGAGGTCATGAGAGTAACTAGTTAACTTATCATGAAAGAGCATAAGAAAGATCAAGGTAGGGCGGATATTTCCACGCTTTGGACGCGCATGAGTGAGGCGCATCTACAGAGTGACTGATTTGCAAGAAGGTTTACAGAATAGATAGTATGATATCAGGTATGTTTGTCATGGGTGAAGGAACATACTGAATGTATGGTTTATATATTATGTATTTAGGGATAATTAGTTGAACATTAAATGATGATTAGTTACAGTTGCAGGTGGCAGTGTCACCAGTCACATACGTCATTTTGGGGAGCTAAGTCAGGCGTTGAATGTTTATATGCACGTATTATACACGAGAATACTGCACGGAACAGAAGCCTATACTAAGTATCATCGCTGGACTACACCCTGCAAAGCCAGTGGTAATGAGCCAGTTTGTAGGCCTCCGACTAGATTTTTCTGTAGAGAGTTTCCCTTAAAGAAAAGGATTATATTGCAACAGCGCTGCGAACTTTTGACACAGCTTGTGATATCTTGGACCTGATGGACTGCTGGTCATCGAAGAGGCAAATTATCAGTCGTCTTCTTAACCAGGCAGAGGTCAGCAAATGTTGGCTACTCACATACGTATAGTTGGGTGTATATCTTTTTATACCAGATATTTTCAGTCACCATTTTTTTGGTTTTACAGGAAAATGCTTTTGTTTATTCCGCTATGTTGTGTCACAAGGGCCGTGAGATCAGCCAGTTGGTGTTGTCTGATTTGCTGCAGTTTATTGAGTTTTATGATTTATGCTGGTTACGTGATTACTATTTTCGCTACCTGTATCTTACGGGACACACGTGTTGCCCTCGTCTCTTAACCTTATATCTATGTACCGTCTTCACTACCATGTATATAAACACACACACACACACACACACACACACACACACACACACACACACACACACCAGCCTAAGCCAGGTACCTGTTTATCGACCGACCCCTAAGGGAGGATAAACACCTGGGTTGAATGTAAGCCTACTGCCACGCCCGAGATTCGAACCCATGCAGCTCTAACCCCGGTCTGAGAATTGAGAATATGCTAGTCATACATAAGTACATGTATTTAAGTACATGTAGCTTGTATGTGCCGTATTATGTACTGGCTTGGGTTGTTCTTGAGGTTAGACTATTGTCAGACTTGCCTCTTGAAATCGAATTAGACACGACTGTTCTGAACGTACAGAGTTGCAGCATCCGTTAGCATCACAGACACAAGCAGGGATGGGTCGAAAGCCTCTTATGAAGCAGGTTCCCCATCAGGTGGAAGCTTCATCTAAGCCACCAGAAGTGCCTCCAGGCCGAAGCAGTCAATAGATGACCCTCCACTTGTAACTCTTTCTCGTCAGCTTAAAGTCGAAATTTTCGCCCGATGGTGAACACAAAAATGGAAATCCAAGGTTTCTTTTAAGGATGGACGCTTCTTCTTTATCTTTTTTCTTTTACTATTAAGAAACGTAAAGGGTTTCGTGTTCTCAGCGTCCATCTCTGACGAACCACAGAACACATATTAAGTTTTTCGGGAACGTCTCTTACTGAAGGGCGACCAAGCCACGGCAAAGATTGGGTTATTCTGGAAAAGTTTCTCTAACGAGTCTTTTTTCCTTGCCAGTGGAAAATTCTCTCAACCATGCTAAGCACTGGAGATAAATAGTTCTCAATCTGTTCCACACACCATCCAAGCCTCTACTATATTGACTGGGTAATTGTATGAGCAACACAGCTCTCTACAGACAAGCATCATCGTAGAGTCGCCAACATTTGCTACGTATTTGTTAATAGGCGTGTAAAAGAGAGACTTTTGGATGTAAATGTACTGAGAGGGGCAGCTGGTGAGGTGTCTGATCACTGTCTTGTGGAGGCGAGGGTGAAGATTTGTAGAGGTTTTCGAAAAAGGGGAGACAATGTCGGGGAGAAGAGAGTGATGAGAGTAAGTGAGCTTGGAAAGAAGACTTTTGTGAAGAAATACCAGGAGAGAATGAGTGTAGAATGACAAAAGGTTTGAGCAAGCGAAGTGAGGGGAGTGGATGAGGCATGGGGGTTATTTAGGGAAGCAATGATGGCATATGCAAGAGATGTATGTGGCATGCGAAAGGTAGGAAGTAGGTAGATTAGAACGGATAGTGAGTGGTGGAATGATGAAGTAAATTTGCTTGTGAAAAAGAAAAAAGAGGCTGTTGGGCCGTACTTACAAGGAGGGAGTGCAAATGATTGGGAAATGTATAAGAGAATGCGGCAGGAGGTTAAGAGGAAGGTGCAGGGTTGTAAAAAAGGGCAAATGAGAGGTGGGATGAGAGTATCATTATACTTTAAGGATAATAAAAAGATTGTTTTGGAAGGAGGTAAATAATGTGCGAAAGGCAGGAGAACAAATAGGAACATGGGTGAAGGGAGCAGAGTGGGAAGCGATAACAGGTAGTGCTAGAATGAGGAGATGGAGTGAGTGTTTTGAAGATCTGTTGAATGTGTTTGATGATAGATTGACAGATATAAGGTGTTTTGGTTGGGCTGGTGTGAAACTTGAGAGTCAGGAAAGGTGGTTTGGTGAAGACAGAAGGAGTGGTGAAAGCCTTGCGGAAAACGAGATCCAGCAAGGATTGGATGGTATTGCAGCTGAATTTATTTAAAACAGGGGTGACTGTGTTGGTGATTGGTTGGTTAGGATATTAATTGTATGTATGGCCCATGGTGAAGTGCCTGAGGTTTGGAGGAATGCGTGTATTGTATAAAGGCAAACGGGATAAAGGTGAGTGTTCAAACTACAGAGGCATAAGTTTGTTGAATATACTTGGAAGATTATATGGGAGGGTATTGATTGAGAGGGTGAAAGCACGTACAGAGTAGAGCATCAGACTGGGGAGGAGCAGTGTGGCTTCAGAAGTGGTAGAGGATGTGTGGATCAGATGTTTGCTTTAAGAATGTGTGTGAGAAGTACTTTGAAAAACAGATGGATCTATATGTTGCATTTATGGATATGGAGAAGACACGTAATGTGGAACATAGAGATGCTTTGTGAAAGGTCCTAAGAATATATGGTTTAGGAGGTAAGCTGCTAGAAGCAGTGAGTTTATATCAAGGGTGGAAGACATATGGTTTAGGAGGTAAGCTGCTAGAAGCAGTGAGTTTATATCAAGGGTGGAAGACTTATGTACGAGTAGGAAGAGAGGAGAATGATTGGTTCCCAGGGAAGGTCGGTCTGCGGCAAGGGTGTATGATGTTACCATAGTTGTTTAAATTGTTTATGGATGTGGTGGTGAGAGAGGTAAATGCAAGAGTTTTGGAGAGAGGGGTGAGTATGCAGTCTGTTGGGGATGAAAGGGCCTGGGAAGTGATTCAGGTGTTCGCCGATGACAGAGTATTGGTGGCTGATTCGAGTGAGAAACTGCAGAAGTTGGTGAATGAGTTTGAAAGAATGTGTGAAAGGAGAGAGTTAGGAGTAAATGTGAATATTTTTTTCTTTTTTTATACATATTCGCCATTTCCCGCGTTAGCGAGGTATTATTGAGAACAGAGGACTGAACCTAAGAGGGAAAATCCTCACTTGATCCCATTCTCTGGTCCTTCTTTTGGAAAAGTAAAAAACTGGAGGGGAGGATTTCCAGCCCCCCGCTCTCTTCCCATTCAGTCGCCTTTTACTACACGCAGGGAATACGTGGGAAGAATTCTTTCTACCCTATCCCCAGGGATAAAAATGTGAATATAAGCAAGGATATCTGCTTCGGCAGGGTTGAGGGGCACGTTTGTGGGAAAGTAAGTTTGAATGGAGAAAAATTGGAGGAAGTGAAGTGTTTTAGATATATAGGAATGGACTTAGCAGCGAATGGAACCATGGAAGCGGAAGTAAGTCGTAGGATGGGAGAAGGGGCGAAGGTTCTGGGTGCGATGAAGAATGTATGGAAAGAGAGAACGATATCTAATAGAGCAAAAATGGATATGATTAAAAGGATAGTAGTTCTAAAAACATTATTTGTTTGCGAGGCATGGGTTATAGATAGGGTTGTGAGAAGTAGGGTGGATGGTATGGAAATTAAATGTTTGAGGACAATATGTGGTGGGAGTTAGGTTCATAGAGTGAGTAATGAAAGGGGTAAATATATGTGTGGTAACAAAAAGAGTGTGGTAGAGAGAGCAGAAGAGGGTGTGTTTAAATGGTTTGGTCACATGGAGAGAATGAGTGAGGAAAGATTGACAAAGAGGGTATATGTGTCAGAGGTGGAGGGAACAAGAAGCAGCAGACGAAATTGGAGATGGAAGGATGGAGTGAAGATTTTGAGCGATCGAGCCTGAACATGTAGGAGGGTGAAAGGCGTGAACGGAATGAGTGCATTGGAACAATGTGGTATATTGGGGTTGACGTGCGTCAGTTGACTGAACTAGGGCATGTGAAGCGTCTTGGGTAATCCATAGAGAGGTGTGTGTGTGGCCTGAATGTGGATAGGGAGCTGTGATTTCGGTGCATTACACATGACAGCTAGAGAATGGATGTGAGCGGATGTGGCCTTTCTTCGTATGCTTCCTACCTCTACCTTGCAGACGCAGCCGGTGCCAGTATTGTTTCCTGTGGGGTGGTGCGGCACCGGGAATGGATCAAGGCGAGCAAGTCTGAATATGTACATGTGTATGTTCTGTATGCTGGTTCTGGTAGCGTTGAATAATGTGTGGAAGGCGAAAACGTTATCTCGGAGAGCAAAAATGGGTATGTTTGAAGGAATAGTGGTTCCAACACAATTATATGGTTGCGAGGCATGGGCTACAGATAGGGTTGTGTGGAGGAGGGTGGATGTGTTGGAAATGAAATGTTTGAGGACAATATGTGGTGTGAAGTGGTTTGATAGAATAAATGATGAAAGGGTAGGAGAGAGGTGTGGTAATATAAAGAGTGTGGTTGAGAGAGCAGAAGAGGGTGTGTTGAAATGGTTTGGACATATGGAGAGAATGAGTGAGGAAAGATTGACAAAAAGGATATATGGGTAAGAGGTGGAGGGAAGAAGGAGAAGCGGGAAGGAGAAGGAGAAGCTATTGAGAGATCGGGGATTGAACATACAGGAGGGTGAAAGGCGTGCAAGGAATAGAGTGAATTGGAGTTATGTGGTATACCGGGGTGAACGTGCTGTCAGTGGATTGAACCAGGGCATGTGAAGCATCTGGGGTAAACCATGGGAAGGTATGTGGGGCCTGGATGTGGAAAGGGAGCTGTGGTTTCGGTGTATTACACATGACAGCTAAACATTGAGTGTGAACGAATGTGGCCTTTTTTGTCTTTTCTTGGCGCTACCTCGCTGGAGTGGGTGGGAAGGGGTGGGGGCGTGGGTGGGTGGGGGGGATACTATTTCGTGTCTGGCGGGGTGGCGACGAGAACGAATGAAGGCAGCAAATATGAATATGTACATGTGTATGTATGTGTACGTTGAAATGTATATGTATATACATGAGTATGTGGGTGGGTTAGGCCATTCCTCGTCTGTTTCCTTGCGGTACTTGCTAACGCGGGAGACGGCGATTAAGTATGATATATATATATATATATATATATATATATATATATATATATATATATATATATATATATATATATATATTATCCCTGGGATAGGGAAGAAAGAATACTTCCCACGTATTCCCTGCGTGTCGTAGAAGGCGACTAAAAAGGGAGGGAGCGGGGGGCTGGAAATCCTCCCCCCTTGTTTTTTTTTCTTTAATTTTCCAAGAGAAGGAACAGAGAAGGGGGCCAGGTGAGGATATTCCCTCAAAGGCCCAGTCCTCTGTTCTTAACGTTACCTCGCTAACGCGGGAAATGGCGAATAGTTTGAAAGAAAAAAGATATATATATATATATATATATATATATATATATATATATATATATATATATATACCCCCCTGGGGATGGGGGAGAAAGAATACTTCCTACATGTTCCCTGCGTGTCGTAGAAGACGACTAAAAGGGGAGGGAGCGGAGCGGGGGGCTGGAAATCCTCCCCTCTCATCATTTTTTTTTCTTTTTTAATTTTCCAAAAGAAGGAAAAGGGAAGGGGGCCAGGTGAGGATATTCCCTCAGAGGCCCAGTCCTCTGTTCTTGACGCTACCTCGCAAACGCGGGAAATGGCGAATAGTTTGAAAAAAAGAAATATATATATATATATATATATATATATATATATATATATATATATATATTTGCGAGGTAGCGCAAGGAAACAGACGAAAGAAATGGCCCAACCCACCCCCATACACATGTATATACATACGTCCACACACGCAAATATACATACCTACACAGCTTTCCATGGTTTACCCCAGACGCTTCACATTTCCTGATTCAATCCACTGACAGCACGTCAGCCCCGGTATACCACATCGATCCAATTCACTCTATTCCTTACCCTCCTTTCACCCTCCTGCATGTTCAGGCCCCGATCACACAAAATCTCTTTCACTCCATCTTTCCACCTCCAGTTTGGTATCCCACTTCTCCTCGTTCCCTCCACCTCCGACACATATATCCTCTTGGTCAATCTTTCCTCACTCATTCTCTCCATGTGCCCAAACCATTTCAAAACACCCTCTTCTACTCTCTCAACCACGCTCTTTTTATTTCCACACATCTCTCTTACCCTTACGTTACTTACTCGATCAAACCACCTCACACCACACATTGTCCTCAAACATCTCATTTCCAGCACAGCCATCCTCCTGCGCACAACTCTATCCATAGCCCACGTCTCGCAACCTTACAACATTGTTGGAACCACTATTCCTTCAAACATACCCATTTTTGCTTTCCGACATAATGTTCTCGACTTCCACACATTCTTCAAGGCTCCCAGGATTTTCACCCCCTCCCCCACCCTATGATCCACTTCCGCTTCCATGGTTCCATCCGCTGCCAGATCCACTCCCAGATATCTAAAACACTTTACTTCCTCCAGTTTTTCTCCATTCAAACTTACCTCCCAGTTGACTTGACCCTCAACCCCACTGTACCTAATTACCTTGCTCTTATTCACATTTACTCTTAACTTTCTTCTTTCACACACTTTACCAAACTCAGTCACCAGCTTCTGCAGTTTCTCACATGAATCAGCCACCAGCGCTGTATCATCAGCGAACAACAACTGACTCACTTCCCAAGCTCTCTCATCCCCAACAGATTTCATACTTGCAGCTCTTTCCAAAACTCTTGCATTCACCTCCCTAACAACCCCATCCATAAACAAATTAAACAACCAAGGAGACATCACACACCCCTGCCGCAAACCTACATTCACTGAGAACCAATCACTTTCCTCTCTTCCTACACGTACACATGCCTTACATCCTCGATAAAAAACTTTCACTGCTTCTAACAACTTGCCTCCCACACCATATATTCTTAATACCTTCCACAGAGCATCTCTATCAACTCTATCATATGCCTTCTCCAGATCCATAAATGCTACATACAAATCCATTTGCTTTTCTAAGTATTTCTCACATACATTCTTCAAAGCAAACACCTGATCCACACATCCTCTACCACTTCTGAAACCACACTGCTCTTCCCCAATCTGATGCTCTGTACATGCCTTCACCCTCTCAATCAATACCCTCCCATATAATTTACCAGGAATACTCAACAAACTTATACCTCTGAAATTTGAGCACTCACTCTTATCCCCTTTGCCTTTGTACAATGGCACTATGCACGCATTCCACCAATCCTCAGGCACCTCACCATGAGTCATACATACATTAAATAACCTTACCAACCAGTCAATAATACAGTCACCCCCTTTTTAAATAAATTCCACTGCAATACCATCCAAACCTGCTGCCTTGCCGGATTTCATCTTCCGCAAAGCTTTTACTACCTCTTCTCTGTTTACCAAATCATTTTCCCTAACCCTCTCACTTTGCACACCACCTCGACCAAAACACGCTATATCTGCCACTCTATCATCAATCACATTCAACAAACCTTCAAAATACTCACTCCATCTCCTTCTCACATCACCACTATTTGTTATCACCTCCCCATTAGCGCCCTTCACTGAAGTTCCCATTTGCTCCCTGTCTTACGCACTTTAGTTACCTCCTTCCAGAACATCTTTTTATTCTCCCTAAAATTTAATGATACTCTCTCGCCCCAACTCTCATTTGCCCTCTTTTTCACCTCTTGCACCTTTCTCTTGACCTCCTGTCTCTTTCTTTTATACATCTCCCACTCATTTGCATTTTTTCCCTGCAAAAATCGTCCAAATGCCTCTCTCCTCTCTTTCACTAATAATCTTACTTCTTCATCCCACCACTCACTACCCTTTCTAATCAACCTACCTCCCACGCTTCTCATGCCACAAGCATCTTTTGCGCAATCCATCACTGATTCCCTGAATACATCCCATTCCTCCCCCACTCCCCTTACTTCCATTGTTCTCACCTTTTTCCATTCTGTACTCAGTCTCTCCTGGTACTTCCTCACACAAGTCTCCTTCCCAAGCTCACTTACTCTCACCACCCTCTTCACCCCAACATTCACTCTTCTTTTCTGAAAACCCCTACAAATCTTTACCTTAGCCTCCACAAGATAATGATCAGACATCCCTCCAGTTGCACCTCTCAGCACATAAACATCCAAAAGTCTCTCTTTCGCGCGCCTGTCAATTAACACGTAATCCAATAATGCTCTCTGGCCATCTCTCCTACTTACATACGTATACTTATGTATATCTCGCTTTTTAAACCAGGTATTCCCAATCACCAGTCCTTTTTCAGCACATAAATCTACAAGCTCTTCACCATTTCCATTTACAACACTGAACACCCCATGTATACCAATTATTCCCTCAACTGCCACATTTCTCACCTTTGCATTAGCGAGGTTGCGAAAGGAAAGAGACGAAAGAATGGCCCAACCCACCCACATACACTTGTATATACTGTACATATACGTCCACACACGCACATGTACATACCTATACATCCCAACGTATACATATATATACAAACACAGGCATATATATATATATATATATATATATATATATATATATATATATATATATATATATATATATATATATATGTACATAATTCATACTGTCTGCCCTTATTCATTCACGTCGCCACCCCGCCACACATGAAATGACAACCCCCTCCCCCCGCATATGCGCGAGGTAGCGCTAGGAACAGACAACAAAGGCCACATTCGTTCACACTCAGTCTCTATGTCATGTATAATGCACCGAATCCACAGCTCCCTTTCCACATCCAGGCCCCACAAAACTTTCCATGGTTTACCCCAGACGCTTCACATGCTCTGGTTCAATCCATTGACAGCACGTCGACCCCGGTATACCACATCGTTCCAATTCTCTCTATTCCTTGCACGCCTTTCACCCTCCTGCATGTTCAGGCCCCGATCACTCAGAATCTTTTTCACTCCATCTTTCCACCTCCAATTTGGTCTCCCACTTCTCGTTCCCTCACCTCTGACACATATATCCTCTTTGTCAATCTTTCCTCACTCACTCTCTCCATGTGGCCAAACCATTTCAAAATACCCTCGTCTGCTCTCTCAACCACATTTTTTATTACCACACGTCTCTCTTACCCTTTCATTACTTACACGATCAAACCACCTTACACCAAATATTGTCCTCAAACATATCATTTCCATGGATGGTATTGCAGTGGAAGTTATTATAAAAGTGGGTGACTGTATTGTTGTCTGATTGGTAAGGTTATTTGATGTATGTATGGTTTATGGTGAGTTGCCTGAGAGTGGCGGAATGCTTGCATAGTGCCATTGTACAAAGGCAAAGGGGATAAAAGTAAGTGCTCAAATTACAGAGGTATAAGTTTGTTGAGTATTCCTGGTAAATTATATTGGAGGGTATTGATTGAGAAGGTGAAGGCATGTACAGAGCATCAGATTAGGGAAGAGCAGTGTGGTTTCAGAAGTGGTAGAGGATGTGTGGATCAGGTGTTTGCTATGAAGAATGTATGTTAGAAATACTTGGAAAAGCAAATGGATTTGTATGTAGCATTTATGGATCTGAACAGGGCATATGATAAGAGTTGATAGAGATGCTCTGTGGAAGGTATTAAGGATATATAGTGTGGGAGGCAAGTTGTTAGAAGGAGTGAAAAGTTTTTATCGAGGATATAAGGCATGTGTATGAGTAGGAAGAGATGAAAGTGATTGGTTCATAGTGAATGTTGGTTTGCGGCAGGGGTGCGTGATGTCTCCATGGTTATTTAATTTGTTTATGGATGGGGTTGTTAGGGAGGTGAATGCAAGAGTTTTGGAAAGAGGGGCAAGTATGTAGTCTGTTGTGGATGAGAGAACTTGGGAAGTCAGTTGTTGTTCGCTGATGATACAGGGCTGGTGGCTGATTCATGTGAGAAACTACAGAAGCTGGTGACTGAGTTTGGTAAAGTGTGTGAAAGAAGAAAGCTGAGAGTAAATGTGAATAAGAGCAAGGTAATTAGGTATAGTAGGGTTGAGGGACAAGTCAATTGGGAGGTAAGTTTGAATGGAGAAAAACTGGAGGAAGTGAAGTGTTTCAGATTTCTGGGAGCGGATTTGGCAGCGGATGGAACCATGTAAGCGGAAGTGAATCATAGGGTGGGGAAGGGGGTGAAAGTTCTGGGAGCGTTGAAAAATGTGTGGAAGTCGAGAACGTTATCTTGGAAAGCAAAAATGGGTATGTTTGAAGGAATAGTGGTTCCAACAATGTTGTATGGTTGCGAGGCGTGGGCTATGGATAGAGTTGTGCGCAGGACGATGGATGTGCTGGAAATGAGATGTTTGAGGACAATGTGTGGTGTGAGGTGGTTTGATCGAGTAAGTAACGGAAGGGTAAGAGTGATGTGTGGAAATAAAAAGAGCGTGGTTGAGAGAGCAGAAGAGGGTGTTTTGAAATGGTTTAGGCACATGGAGAAAATGAGTGAGGAAAGATTGACCAAGAGGATATATGTGTCGGAGTGGAGGGAACGAGGAGAAGTGGGAGACGAAATTGGAGGTGGAAAGATGGAGTGAAAAAGATTTTGTGTGATCGGGGCCTGAACATGCAGGAGGGTGAAAGGAGGGCAAGGAATAGAGTGAACTGGATCGTCTGGGGTAAACCATGGAAAGCTGTGTAGGTATGTATATTTGCGTGTGTGGACGTATGTATATACATGTGTATGGGGGTGGGTTGGGCCATTTCTTTCGTCTGTTTCCTTGCGCTACCTCGCAAACGCGGGAGACAGCGGCAAAAAAAAAAAAAAAAAAAAAAAAAAAAAAAAAAAAATATATATATATATATATATATATATATATATATATATATATATATATATATATATATATTGGAAAGGATCACAATTTTGCGCGTGATCAAGATATTTCTATGAGTCCACGGGGAAAATGAAACACGATAAGTTCCCAAGTGCACTTTCGTGTAATGATCACATCATCAGGGGAGACATTAGAGAGAAATATAACAGTCAGTTGATATACATCGAGGAGACGAAGCTAGGACGCCCTTTGGGAAACATGCGATTGTCCAAGACAGACAGACTGCATACTTGCCCCTCTCTCCAAAACTCTTGCATTCATCTCCCTAACCACCCCATCCATAAACAAGTTAAAAAACCATGGAGACATCACGCACCCTTGCCGTAAACCGACATTCACTGAAAACCAGTCACTTTTCTATTTTATTACTCGTTCACATGCCTTACATCCTTGGTAAAAACTTTTCACTGCTTCTAGCAACTTACCTCCCACACCATATATTCTTAAAACCTTCCACAGAGCATCCCTATTAACCCTATTATATGCCTTCTCCAGATCCATAAATGCTACATGCAAGTCCATCTGTTTTTCTAAGTATTTCTCAAATTCATTCTTCAAAGCAAATACCTGATCCACACATCCTCTGCCACATCTGAAACAACACTGCTCTTCCCCAACCTGATGCTCTGTACATGCTTTCACCTTCTCAATCAATACCTTCCCATATAATTTACCTGGAACACTCAACAAACTTGTACCTGTAGTTTGAACACTTTTATTCCCTCTGTCTTTGAACAGTGGCACTTTGCATTCATCCCGCCAATCCTCAGGCACTTCACCATAATCCATACATAAAATGAATATCATTACCAACCAGTCAACAACACAGTCACCTCCTTTTTTAATAAATTCCACCGCATTACCATGGAAATCGGATTTCATCTTCCGCAAAGCTACCTTTTCTCTGTTCACCAAATCATTCTCCCTAACCCTCTCACTTCGTACACCACCCCGACTGAAACACCCTATATCTGCCACTCTATCATGAAACACAATCAACAAACATTAAAAATACTCACTCCATCTCACTCCATCACTATCTGTTATCACTTCCCCACTTGCCCCCTTTACCGATGTTCCCATTTGTTATCTTGCCTTATGCACGTTATTTACCTCTTTCCAAAACATCTTTTTATTTTCTCTAAAATATAATGATGGTCTCTCACCCCAACTCTCATTTGCCCTCTTTTTCAACTCTTGCACCTTTCTCTTGACCTCTTGCCGCTTCCTTTTATACATCTCCCAGTCATTTGCACTACTGCCCTGTGAATATCCTCCAAACGCCTCTCTTTTCTCTTTCACTAATAATCTTACTTCTTCATCCCAACACTCACTACCCATTCTAATCTGCCCACATCCCACCTTTCTCATACCACATGCATCTTTTGTGCAAGCCATCACTTCTTCCATAAGTACACCCCATTTCTCACCCATTCCCCTCACGTCATTTGCTCTAACCTTTTGCCTTTCTACACTCAATCTCTCCTGGTACTTCCTCACACATGATTCCTTTCTTTTGCTCTCACCACTCTCTTCTGCCCAACATTCTCTCTTCTTTTCTTAAAGCATCTACAAATCTTCACCTTTTTCTCCACAAGATAGTGATCAGACTTGCCTCCAGCACATTAACATCCAAAAGTCTCTTTTTCACACGCCTATCAATGAACACGTAGTCTAATAATGCCCTTTGACCATCTCTCCTACTCACATATGTATACTTATGTATATCTCTCTTTTTAAACCAGGTATTCCCATTCACCAGTCTTTTTTCAGCACAGAAATCCACAAGCTCTTCACCATTTCCATTCACAACACTGAACACCCCATGTACACCAATCATACCCTCAACAGCCGCATTACACACCTTCGCATTCAAATCACCCATCACCATAACCGGTCTCGTGCATCAAAGCTGCTAATACACTCACTCAGCTGCTCTCAAAACACTTGCCTCTAATGATCTTTCTTCTCATGACCAGTTTTTATTCATATCAATCTAGAATTTTCTTTCTTTCACTCTATCACATACTCCCACTGCTCCTGCTTCAGGAGTATTGTTATTCCTTCCTTAGCTCTTGTCCTCTCACCAACCCCTGACTTTACTCCCAAGACTTTCCCAAACTACTCTTCCCCTTTACCCTTGAGCTTCGTTTCACTCAGAGCGAGAACATCCAGGCTTTTTTCCTCAAACATACTACCTATCTCTCCTTTCTTCTCACTTTGGTTACATCCACACACATTCAGACACCCCAGTCTGAGCCTTCGAGGAGGATGAGCTCTCCCCGCTTGACCCCTTTTTGTTTCCCTTTTTAGAAATTTTGTATGTGAATATATGGGTCTCTCTTCGTCTGTTTCCTGGTGCTACCTCACTAAGGCAGGGAACGACGATGGAGTATAATTAATAGATAAATATTTTCATACAAGATTTTTTTCCAATTTTTTTTGTAACTGGGGAAGAAGTACTCCATCCCCCACCAAAGTATGAATAAGAAAAATAGTTTTTCATTTTTGTATTTCATCTTTTCCCCATCCGCACTGAGGTTTGTGTGTGTGTGTGTGTGTGTGTGTGTGTGTGTGTGTGTGTGTGTGTGTGTGTGGTGTCTGTCTGTCTGTCTGTCTGTCTGTCTGTGTGGGGGGAAGACTTTTTCCCCAGCCCAATACGCAATGAATCAGTAAATTTCTCTGTCTTAAATGATTTCATATTCTATGAAATGAACGTGAAAAACATCGGCGTATTATACTTCGCATCTCCCATCATTATGTAGATGTGAATCCCAGACCTGATTTACATCCAGCGCTCTTGTTACACCTTAATCTACCTTAATGAAATAAAACCTCTAAAGAAATACTGTATTTTCACGGGTACTACTGATTCTTCCCTCTCCTTTACTTGTACCATCAACCAGTCTGTACATTCAACAGAAGGTTAGAAGGTGTCCCTACCTACGTGCTCTGTCTACTGGGCTGTGCATCAACATTATATAGTGTGGTGCGCTACCTCCCGATATACGTCATTCCAGGCTGCTCACGCTGCTTGCTGTAGAGTGACAGGAGCATCGCCTCCCCTACCTAATTATCACATTCTGTTTAGTGTTAAAGATATGCTTAGTTTATTGTACTGAACTGTTTCAAATGTTTTGATTCATCTTCCCCAAATCCCTGACCCAAGTATGCAGATCGACATTCTCTGGCAGCACCTGTGTTGGTGTGCCCTAACCTAACCACGACAACGTCAAGCATTCGCTGATGCCCTATTTCTCCCACAGATTTCCCCGAGGGGCATCATGGGTTGACTTCCAAGTTCGAGGAGTTGCTGATCCGTTCGACGGACAGACCTTGAGATGACCGCCTACTTGCACTCTGTCTTTGGTGACGACCGTCGTCTTCGTCGTGGGTGCTCCTCTCCTTGAAGTCCTCATTTTTTAAGACCCAAAAATGATAAATCGACGACAATATCACAAGAACGTCCTTTGGATTTTTTTTTATTGTTGTTGTTATTGTATCTGGACGAGTTTCCCATGGTATCAACAGCTTCAACATGACATAGCGGTATGTCAAGAGTGAAGAGCCTGAGACCCACCACAACTGACACCCAAGCATCGTGATGCACCTCCTGCCGAAGCTCTCACGCCCGCACCCCAACATCCGGATAGATCGGTCCTTTATAAGGTCCAGGCCTAGTCACCGCAGTGCCACTGGTGGTGGAATATCGGCATCAGTATGAAGCTGCTAACGCTGTTCGCTGTCCTCAGCGTCACGCTCTCTCTCACCGGTAAGACGGACTTCGCTCACGTTCATCTATGATTATCATTTGCTAAGATGAGCTTTGGCTGCTAGTGGGCTGGATATGGTGGCACTGAAGGTAATAGGATCAGTGGTGCCAAGGACCCTAGCACGTTTCCGCTGGATGTGCAGCCCAATGGCTGGCCTTTCTTGATCTTGGCTGTTTTTGTCCTTACGATCCTAGAACAGTGAATTTAGCTAAATTTTGAGTGGTAGAATGATTCTATCTTACAGTGAGGGAGTGAGATTTGGTGATACAACCCTATTGATATAATTTGCTTAGAAAAAGAAAATCTGTCTCATAGCATGACAGAAATTCTTCTGGTATGAGAGGAATTTTTCTCTTGGTTATTAGCGTGACAATGTCTTTTGCTTGTCATTAGCGTGACAAAATGCTTTTCACTTGTTATTTGCATGACAGGAAGTCTTCTGCTTGTTATTAGAGTGACTGTGTCTTTTGTTTGTTATTTGCTTAACAAGAAGTCTTTTGCTTCTTAGCATAACAGGAAATCTGCTAGTTAGCATGACAGGAAGTCTTCTTGTTATTAGAGTGACAGTGACTTTTGCTTGTTATTAGCATGACAGGAAGTCCTCTGCTTCTTATTAGCGTGACAAAATATTTTCTGCTAGTTATTAGCGTGACAGAAAGTTATCAGCAAGTTACTGCTAGTTATTGCTATGATACAATAACTTCTCTGACTTTGCCGTGGATACTTGCTTTTTTTATTAAATGGGTTTAATGGGAATCACGTCGAATATTAACATAATCCCCCATGCATTCAGATGCATCATGAGCCTTAGAGAAGCTCTCCTTGCTTGGCGAAGTTACTTCCCGAAAGAAGGAACATGTGAAAGAGCCAAATGAGGAATTCCCCCCCCCTCCCCTCCCCTCCCCTCGAAGGCTCATTCATCTTCCTGACGCTACCTCGCTCTTGCGGGAAATAGGAAACACATTTGGGGCACATCACAATGAATTCTTTTCATCAACGTTCTAGATGTTAAACAAAAGTAATGATTATGCGTCATTGTTGGTGGCTTTGTCGTGCAGAGAGCTTGATGGTGTGTTACTACGGGTCTTGGGCCGTGTACAGGCAAGGGGACGGCAAGTTTGACGTGGAAGACATCGACCCTGGCATCTGTACCCACCTGGTCTTCGGCTTCGCTGGACTCGGCCACGACAACAGGATCAGGGTGAGTAACAGCACCTACGTCAGGAGAGATCCAGTAAGTACTCTCCTTCGTTGTTCTTAACAAATTACAAAACCAAGAAGTAAACTTTACGACGTAGAGAGAACGAAAGATTTGTGATGATTTGACCTTATGCTTTCTTCAGGTGCTGGACCCGTGGAACGAACTATGCGACAACTATGGTAAATGTGCCTTCGACAGGTTTACTGCTCTCAAACAGAAAAACAAAGATCTCATCACCCTGCTGGCAGTAGGCGGCTGGAATGAAGGTTCTGCCAAGTACTCCAATGTGCGTACTCACCTTCTCTTCCGTCCATACATCTCGAGTTCTGTGATTAGATATTCCAGCTTAAGCAAAGACGTAAATTATTTAGGTATCCTCCTTTGGAATGCATTGTGTAAAACGAGTGAGTAGTTGAATATGTTACAAGTGACGTCTTTTGGATTTTCTGTGAATATTTCCTCAAGAACAAATCGTGTACCCACAGATGGCAAAGTCTGCTGCCAACAGAAAGATATTCATCGACTCTTCCGTAGAACTCCTGAAGGCACACAACTTCGACGGTCTGGACATGGACTGGGAGTACCCGACCCAGCGAGGTGGTGCGCCTGAAGACAAGGTGGGTCACTTGGTCCTTCTTCCTCTCTCTAACAGCATGGACACTTGACGTCTGTGGCTCGTCACATATCACAACTAGTTCAGTACATATTACTACTGGCCCGTCACATATTACAACTAATTCAGTACATATCACTACTGACCCGTCACATATTACAACTAGTTCAGTACATATTACTACTGGCCCGTCTCATATTTCCTATTGGTCCGTCAAATTCTACAACTAGGCCAACAGATACTACTGGCCCTCACGTATTTACTACAGGTCTGTCTCATATTAGTTCAGAGACTGTATGTGGCTCGACTCGAAACGTAAACAAGACTTATTTCTTTGCTTTTACCCGCTAATGATCACAATGAATTTATGGTTCAAATAAAACATACTGTATTCATCTTGCATGTTTATGTATATTTGAACAGGTATCTATCTTGATTATGTGTTTATATGCATTTGAATAAGTTGGGGAATATTGAATACAGCCACAGTGTTGAGTCGCTAACCAGCGCACTGCCTCGCATCCGTCTAGCCTTCTTGCTCAGAGATTGATTAGATTCTGTGATAAACTATAAGAACGTCCGTTATCTGTGCTGGAGGTTTAGGACATGTACCTTCAGTACTTTTCAAAACCACACTCGATGTTCGATCACAAGTGTGAGGATTAGTTTCTGTTTTCACGTTGTCAGCCCCAGTTACGGGCCTTATTGGAATATGGAGAAGTTAATGAAAGAAAAAGAAGAGTATGTATGAATTTTGGAGGAAGTGAAATACCTGTCTTAAAAACCACACACCACACACTAAGTACTGTCAAAAACCACACACCATGTAACAAGCCACACACTGTCTTATACCAAAAGTGTGAGAAAGTGTGTATGGATACAGACAGTATTCGCCGTTTTTTTCTTCATTGGTTAAGATCATGAGTCATTTGTTTGTGAGCGCGTGTGTAACAACACCACTGGCTTCCTGTAGGCGAACTTCGTCATCTTACTGCGTGAACTGAAGGAGGCGCTCCACGCCAACGGTATGATCCTGACGGCGGCCGTGTCAGCAGGTAAGGCTACCATCGACGCGGCCTACGACATCCCCGGCGTGGCTGAGCACCTCGACCTCATGAACTTGATGGCGTACGACCTGCACGGTGCCTGGGACGACTACACACACCACCAGTCTGGTCTCTATGCCCACCCAATGGACACTGGCGACAACGTCTACCTGAATCAGGTGAGTCTTACCTGCCGGTACTTGAGCAATGATAGTAATCAAGGGGTTCAACACTCATGAATCTTATACACGAGTGAATGCCCCCAGAACCTCACTGGCAGTTCTGTTGCAGGACTTCGCTGTGAACTACTGGATCGACGGAGGAATGCCGAGCACTAAGATAACTCTGGGCGTTCCTTTGTACGGTCGCTGCTGGAGCCTGAGCAGCGAGGCTGAGCATGGTTACTACGCCCCAGCCACCCAGCCTGGCCGACCAGGACCATACACCAACACCCCAGGATTCATGGGCTACAACGAGGTAAATATTTTGGCCATGTATATGATTTTATGATCAACTGTGAACGTTTGTCCGTTAGTATGACTTGCTCGTCCGCTCTCTCCACTGGGACATATATTCTTAGGGTCATTGTGGTATAAACGGTATGTGTTCTAGATTGTTTACTACCACCGTCTAAGCCAAACAAAAAGATGGCCTCGTAATGCACCATTAGATCTCGTGTTATCTATTAATCGTGTCATGCACAGTATCCCTGTTATCCGTCCTTTCCATGCATGTAATGATAACACAACAATATGTTATGAGTACAGACAATTTCATGTATGATGGATTAATGTGAGTTGAAAGTTTTATTATGGTTTTAAAATGAAAGAAGTGTTTGTTAATTCATTATATTTCTCAGAAAAGCAGGACTCACGTAAAACCTCAGTTTTAAGAACAGGAATTTTTCCTCCCTCAGTCTGGTGTACTTATACACATGAACCTGTTCAAGAATCTTCATGAATCATACTTTTGTTAGTCTCGTCCAGTTATAGATGTTCATCTTTTGAAATCTGATACTTTTTGTGTTGCAAGTTATTAAGAATCAGTTGAAAACTTCCTTTATTTATGAAAATGGGTTATACTTACACGGTCATAGTTAAGAAACTTGCAATAAGCAGTTGTAAATAAAATTTCAACCTAAAACGAGAAATGGACGCCTTCCCTGGACGCTCGAACCAGAAACAAGAGCTTACGTCGTCGATCTTAACGACTGGACCCCTTCCATCCCATTATGTTTCCCTGATGGATGATCGCCCGGCTTACATGTGTTATTCCCAAACAACGTAGGAGATTCTCATATGTGAAACTTGCTGTCTTCTTCTTCATTGAAGAATTGGTGTGCTGGGAGAAGCTTAAAACTTCTCCCAGCACACCATTTCGCTTCGTTATCCAGTCTCCATCTATACAGACTGGGAATTTACGGTCCTATGACTGTCCTCCAGCAGATGACCTTATCATAGGCCATCAGGTATTTCTTTCCTCTAGCCAGACAAATCTTGAACATCTGTTTCGAATGAAGTCTTTGGAGGGTTAAAGATATTGAACCATTTTGATTTTCTCTTCGTATTAGATATTTCATTCATCTGGCAACTGGAACAAGAGCTCTCTGAGGTCTGCCATGTACTAACGTGTGAGATCCTTCCAGATCTGTGTGAAGATAAAGGAGGAGGGCTGGACGGTGGTTGTAGAGCCTGGCTGTAACGAACCCTACGCCTACTACATGCCTTATGGCAGAATTTGGTGTTCTTACGACGACCACGACTCCGTCGCCATCAAGGTATGAACGACCCTCCTGACGGTGGCCCATGGCATTACTGCTGACACCACCACCATCACCCTCAAGATCTTGTATGCTCATGGGTGACGCCATGACCCTTGGTCCAGTAGCCAAACACACTCTCTCTCTCTCTCTCTCTCTCTCTCTCTCTCTCTCTCCTCTCTCTCTCTCTCTCTCTCTCTCTCTCTCTCTCTCTCTCTCTCTCTCTCTCTCTCTCTCTCTCTCTCTCTCTCTCTCCCCCCCCCCCCTCTCTCTCTCTCTCTCTCTCTCTCTCTCTCTCTCCTCTCTCTCTCTCTCTCTCTCTCTCTCTCTCTCTCTCTCTCTCTCTCTCTCTCTCTCTCTCTCTCTCTCTCTCTCTCTCCACACACACACACAAGAAACACAGCATTTCATTACCAGATACAAGGAGAGATACGGTGCATCATCACACACTATGTCAAATACTCGAAACCACATAGAAGACAAGCGCACCACACTACCACACAGGAAGACAAGTATACCACACTACCAGATGGGAAGACAAATGCACTATACTACCACACAGTACGACAGATGCATCACACAGGAAGACAAGTATACCACACTACCAGATGGGAAGGCAAATTCATCACACAGGAGGACGAGTACGCCACACTACTAGACGGGAAGAAGAGCCAACCCATGTGCACATCATGTGCTCGTGATCACCACACACAGTGTTTACATGTCATCAAATATACCTCATTTTTCCTCTGTATTTAAGTCTCCAGTGTGAGTGTTGTACTTAAGTCTCCAGCGTGAGTGTTGTACTTAAGTCTCCAGTGTGAGTGTTGTACTTAAGTCTCCAGCGTGAGTGTTGTACTTAAGTCTCCAGTGTGAGTGTTGTACTTAAGTCTCCAGTGTGAGTGTTGTACTTAAGTCTCCAGTGTGAGTGTTGTACTTAAGTCTCCAGTGTGAGTGTTGTACTTAAGTCTCCAGCGTGAGTGTTGTACTTAAGTCTCCAGTGTGAGTGTTGTACTTAAGTCTCCAGCGTGAGTGTTGTACTTAAGTCTCCAGTGTGAGTGTTGTACTTAAGTCTCCAGTGTGAGTGTTGTACTTAAGTCTCCAGTGTGAGTGTTGTACTTAAGTCTCCAGTGTGAGTGTTGTACTTAAGTCTCCAGTGTGAGTGTTGTACTTAAGTCTCCAGTGTGAGTGTTGTACTTTAGTCTCCAGTGTGAGTGTTGTACTTAAGTCTTCAGTGCGAGTGTTGTTTCATCTTTCATATGTCTCTTGTCGAGTCTGCTACACTCCAGGAATTTGCTTAATACTAAATGAAGTTTTTATTAATCATGTTTATGTTCCTGTGTGGCCCAGTAGAGGCCTAGGGCGATGCTGGACCACACGACCATGACGGTAGGACGCTTGACCACGGCGGTCCGGTCCCTTGAGCACGATCATATGACCGACTCGTAAGGATCAGGTCAAAGACCAGGCTACCATTATGTGAAGGATCTTACTGTCGTGCTGAAAGGTCGTACCGTCGTGCTCTAGGGTCGTACCATCTTGCTCAAAAAACGTACCTAGTGTCGGTAATATTTTTTTTTAGTTGTGATAATTTCTCCTTCCTGTGGCTGACACTGAGAGAATGCCTTTGGTTCGTGCAGGCAGCTTACGCCAAAGAAAAGAACCTGGCCGGCATGATGGTGTGGAGCATAGAGACGGACGACTTCCACGGCAAGTGTTACAACCGGGACTTCGACCTCATCAAGACCTTGGTCGAGACATTTACGGGCGCTGACATCGGGACTCCAGTACCGAGGCCCACAACCACTCCGGTGAGTCCCGTACTCTCCTGATCAAAAACCTTCCAACCTTGGAAAAATCCGTCCTTTCAAAATGTGTTCAGGTTTCTGGTTCTGTACTCTGTAAAGATCTCCAGCTGTTTCTAGGTCGGTCTGCTAGGCTTCTTCCGGCCAGAGCCCCAGCGAAATATTACCTCAGTTATGTTCTTTCCATCCACTCTCTCTGGATGTTCTATAAATCTCTACTTAGCTCTTTGTTCTTTTGTTATTAATGGTATTACCTTTCAAGGTCTTTCTGTTTTCTCCATGCCTGTCTGAGTACCTCATATGGCTGACAGTTTGACTCCAGCGTAATCAAATACGTCGATTTAATCGTATGTGGAAAACTAATTGATCCTTTCCAGACATCTCTGACTCGATCTTCATGTGAAATCCAGTCATTTCATACTCTCTCACTCGTATTTCTGTTGCTTCTCGAAGAGATTCTGCGATCGCATCCAAGTTGCAAATATCATCCACATATGTGAGTCTTATGTTGGATTATAGATCTAATGACCTTAAGTGGGTTTGTTATGAACTGTAATGGGGACAGCACACAACCCTGTTTCACTTCACAAACCATTTCTAATCTTTAAATGTGTATTTACTTTACTTACGCAGAGAATATACTGTAAGTACATTTTATATTGTTGTACGAAGTTGACCATTTAATCTATAGTCTCACAAGCTCTTTCATGATATGCATAAGGATATATAAGATGGTTAAGGTAGGGCAATCAGTCGCCCGCACTAAGCTATCAGTAGAAGAAGTAAAATGATTCATGATTTGTGTAAACAAATACTTTTCATCCACCAGGATCCGAACAAACCCACCACCACCCCTCACACCACACCCAACACTCCACCACCAGAGGGAGTCTGCCAGAAGCCAGGCATCAATGCTGACCCCAGCAACTGCCATCATTACTGGCTCTGTTCTCCGGTGAGTAGCCACCTTTTTCGTCGTCACTTGTGATGCAGTATGTTGCCACACGTAAGTAAAGGATTCTTTCCTGTAGGTACAGATTATATCCTCCGTTAACATGTTATCCAGTCTATCCTTAACATGTCCTGGACACATGGAATAGATGATAACGATACACCTGTGGGAGTCGAGGATTCGAACTTAGTCCTACCGCGTGGCAGGCCGCTCATCACTGGACCACGGGGCGTGCTGCGCGGTAGGTCTAGGTTCGAATCCTCGACGCCTACAATTTTGGAAGTAGATGACCAGGTAACATAACGAACATTACTGAGGACTTTGGATGACAGCGGGAAGCGAAGGTGGACAGCAGGACGAGATGTCAGTTAGTTTTCATTCTGTACCTCCTCCATCAGCTCAGCCACAACCGGTTGTACCTTCGCCCTCAACACATTCGTTGAGGAACCTGCCATAACCTTCTGACTGCAGCCACGTTACCAGAATCAACAAACTACCATTACATCAGCAATGGACGATATCTTCTCCGTTAAGATTCTGAAGAAAAAGTCACACACACACACACACACACACACACACACACACACACACACAAATAAAAACGATTGAATTTTTTGCTTTGGCAGAACACTAGTGGTTCTTACGACGCGGTAGAGGAGCCGTGTGCTCCCGATACCCTCTTCAACCCACTGACGTTGATCTGTGACTGGGACTACACCGTGTGTGCTCTGGAGAACGTCTGTGTCAATGATTGTCCCTAAGTCAGCTTCGTCGTCCATCCCCCTCTTGATGAACCACCGCTCTGCGAACTGCATCTCGAAGCCAACTTTGTAACTTGCTTCTATCGGCTCGAACCATAACGTGTGAGGGGGTTGTGTAAACAAGGTGATTAACTGCACTGCAGACAGATGCCTTACCTGATGCAAGCCGGAGACGAGCTTTTCTGCTTTGCTATCATATCTTTATTTACGTGGATTAATAACACAGGAATTCATTCCTGTCCTTCAGCTGACAAACTTGTCAAAGCTTCCTATTGATATACTTCAGGAACGCATTGAAGAGAATAAAATACATACAAAAGCTGGTCTTCGATTTCTGTTCATGACTTTCCTTTTCAACTGATGCTGACTCAAGATATCGTAATTTCCTTAAATCTTTTGAAGAAAAACAGCAGTCACTCAGCCATCACTGGACAAAGCCGTTTACAATAGCAGACTGTCCATCAGGATCTAGACTGTACACACACAGCTGTGTGCGCCTAATCCACCCTGATTCAGCAGGAAACGGAGTTTGTATGAATGGGACAGACTTCACATACGCTGTCTAGGAAGACGACGAGGAAATTCTTAAGATTATGATAATGTTTGTAAGACCATCAGCCTCTTGAGTGAACTTCAAAGACCAGGCCATCACACACAAGGGGTCGTGCTTAAGGGTCGTATCATCGGGTTAGGGGGTCGTACTTACTTGATCGTCTGACCTAATGTTCAGTGGCCAGGAGTCAGTTTGTCTAAAAGGTCATTAAATCCATGAAATACGAATATGTGTTTTAAATGATCCATATTTTGTGGTTGAGAGTATGTTTGGTCTGGTTACATGTTTTTGTTTTGTATTTTGTTTGTTTACGAGAGACTGGGAGAACGGAAATAATGAAATGCTATCAGGAGTCCTTTAGTAGAGTTATATGTAAAAAGAATTAAGATATGTAGAGATATGTATCACTTATAATACACAAACACGCTATTGAATAAGCATATGCAAATAGACGGGTGTAAAGAGCCACAGCTGTAGAAACCACAGAGAAACAAATAGATAAGATCTTAGAGACGAAATTAAGATGGAATTGATCTTCCTCGTTGACTACGCAAGAGCAAGGATGAGAAGAGTGAGGAGGAAGAGGTTGTTGGACAAAGTACCCGCGGAATGTACTGAAACACTCGAGTCACAACTTGTGATATATGTAAGGAATTGGTGAAGAGATCATTGCCAGGGCAGTGTAAGGGTAAAGGTTAATAACTTATTCTTTAAAGAGGAGACTGAAAATCTGCGCTATATGATAGCTTAGTATATATAGTGTAAGACACTGATGAAAAAAGATCATTCTAAAGCATGAACGAATACATGCAAAGTGAAAGACAGTAGGAGTTTGGAGGTCATTACTGGAATCTGATTTAAGACACTGATCACAGACGTAAAGAATCACGTCTTCAGTAACCGAGACGATGCCCATATGAAACAGGTGAAGGGAGTAAGAACAGATGGAAAAGATTGTATGATACGAAAGTTTGAGGGTGAGCTTCCACAGGTGTGAAACTACCTCCCTATGATGTTCAGATAGGTAAACACAGTCACTCCTTGGTTAGCGTTGCTAACCGTGAGTCACCACGGGTCCGCCCGAGGTCGGGCCCGCATGGTTGTGGTAATTGGCCAAGAACAAGTCCCAGCTTTTCATCTTTTCCCCTGGCTTGGGCTGGGGTGTGTGTATGTCTGTGTACGCACACAGTAGCAAAGATATGGCACGTATATGCAAGGTTTGGAGACGCAAATATAAACTTCTCTCCCTCGTAACATACAAACACTAATCACAGTTGATCACATATATACACAGACACGAGTATCAAACTTGCTCCCTGTACAGCACATGTAGGTAATTAATTTCACTCACGCATGCATACCCAAGAAATTATTTAAATCGGAAAAGGATTCACATAATGGACGAGCTTTGGAGGAAGAAAAGGATCCCTTGACCTCCGTCAACCACAGGAGAGGAGATTAGAATGGGGACTAACAGAGACCATGTTCCTCGAGCATCGTGCTGATGCTGTGGGCGATCGACACCTTGAAACACAGAGGAATGTAGCCACTTGAAGCCATGACCAGACACCGATCAAGAGGAGGGTTGGGAAGGGCTTCATGAAATGTTTCTGATGATGATAAAGTTGAACAAGATAGACGTGGTGTTCTGTATTCTGTGTAGAAGGATTGAGACACTGATTCCACACTGTCAAAACCTTAACACAAGAGAAGGGTCACCAGACACTTGTGAGATACGAAGGGAGATCACCACTGAATCTGGCACCAGTGAGGTTCGAAGGGATATTACCACTGGATCTGGCACTTGTGAGATACGAAAGGATATCATCATTGGATCTGGTAGTGGAGAGATACGAAAGGATATCACCACTGGATCTGGCACTTGTGAGATACGAAGGGATATCATCACTGGATCTGGCACTTGCGAGATACGAAGGGATATCACCACTGGATCTAGCACTTTGAGATACGAAGGGTTATCACCACTGAATCTGGCACTTGTGATATACGAAGGGATATCACCACTGGATCTGGCACCCGAGAGATACGAAAGGATATCACTAGTGGATGTGGCCTTGCGGAAATTAGATGGAAGGTGAACACACTGAGTCAAAGGTTGTTTGAATGGTAAGAGTGTCTGGGGATGAGAAGCTTCTTTGATTGAAAGATGAGGTCAAGATATGAGTGTCCACGAATGGTTTCATGGCCTTAGATGGGCAAGCGAGCGCATAAATGAGGATTAGCCTGTGTTTTGTATAGTTGCCATTTGTAAACTAACTGTAATCGACTGTATTTAAAACACTGGCCGTGCACACGTAAAGCAATGTTTCCAATATATTATCAAGATGTTTTTGTTTACTTATGACACATTGTGAGGTCAGACTGACAGCCATATGGTACAGATCCTGCTGGCACAAGGCGTTGTGGTATATGACCTGTGGCTGCTGTGCTCTGGTATATGTCTTGTGGGTGCTGCTTGTCCGTGATGGTACGGGACCTGCTGCTACAGGTTGACCATAGTGGTGCAGGACCTGCTAGTACAGGTTGACCATAGTGGTGCAGGACCTGCTGTTACAAGTTGACCATAGTGGTGCAGGACCTGCTAGTACAGGTACAGGTTGACCATAGTGGTGCAGGACCTGCTAGTACAGGTTGACCATAGTGGTGCAGGACCTGCTGTTACAAGTTGACCATAGTGGTGCAGGACCTGCTAGTACAGGTTGACCATACTGGTGCAGGACCTGCTAGTACAGGTTGACCATAGTGGTGCAGGACCTGCTGTTACAAGTTGACCATAGTGGTGCAGGACCTGCTAGTACAGGTTGACCATAGTGGTACAGGACCTGCCGGCACAAGTTTACCATGGTGGTGCAGGACCTGCTGGTACAAGATGACCATAGTGGTACAGTACCCGCTGGTACAAGTTGACCATAGTGGTACAGTACCCGCTGTTACAAGTTAACCATAGTGGTACAGGACCTGCTGGTACAAGTTGACCATAGTGGTACAGGACCTGCTGGTACAAGATGACCATAGTGGTACAGTACCTGCTGGTACAAGTTGACCATAGTGGTACAGGACCTGCTGGTACAAGATGACCATAGTGGTACAGTACGGCTGGTACAAGTTGACCATGGTGGTGCAGGACCTGCTGGTACAAGTTGATCATAGTGGTGCAGGCCCTGCTGGTACAAGATGACCATAGTGGTACAGGACCTGCTGGTACAAGTTGACCATAGTGGTGCAGGCCCTGGTGGTACAGGTTGACCATAGTGGTACAGGACCTACTGGTACAAGACGACCATAGTAGTACAGGACCTGCTGGTACAAGTTGACCATAGTGGTACAGGAATTATTGGTGCAAGATGACCGTAGTGGTAAAGGACCTGCTGGTACAAGTTGACCATAGTGGTGCAGGCCCTGGTGGTACAGGTTGACCATAGTGGTACAGGATCTGCTGGTACAAGTTAACCATAGTGGTACAGTACGGCTGGTACAAGTTGACCATTGTGGTGCAGGACCTGCTGGTACAAGTTAACCATAGTGGTACAGTACCTGCTGGTACAAGTTGACCATAGTGGTACAGTACCTGCTGGTACAAGTTGACCATAGTGGTACAGGACCTGCTGGTACAAGATGACCATAGTGGTACAGTACCTGCTGGTACAAGTTAACCATAGTGGCACAGTACCTGCTGGTACAAGTTGACCATAGGTGTACAGGACCTGCTGGTACAAGATGACCATAGTGGTACAGTACGGCTGGTACAAGTTGACCATGGTGGTGCAGGACCTGCTGGTACAAGTTGACCATAGTGGTGCAGGCCCTGCTGGTACAAGATGACCATAGTGGTACAGATCCTGCTGGTACAAGTTGACCATAGTGGTGCAGGCCCTGGTGGTACAGGTTGACCATAGTGGTACAGGACCTGCTGGTACAAGACGACCATAGTGGTACAGGACCTGCTGGTACAAGTTGACCATAGTGGTACAGGAATTATTGGTGCAAGATGACCATAGTGGTAAAGGACCTGCTGGTACAAGTTGACCATAGTGGTGCAGGCCCTGGTGGTACAGGTTGACCATAGTGGTACAGGATCTGCTGGTACAAGTTAACCATAGTGGTACAGAACCTGCTGGTAAAAGTTGACCAAAGTGGTGCAGGGCCTGCTGGTACAGGTTGACCTTAGTGATGCTGGACCTGCTGTTACAAGTTGACCATAATGGTGTAGGACCTGCTGGTGCAAGTTGACCATAGTGGTGCAGGACTTTCTTTTGCAAGTTGACCATAGTGGTGCAGGACGTTCTTTTGCAAGTTGACCATAGTGGTGCAGGACGTTCTTTTGCAAGTTGACTATAGTAGTACAGGACCTGCTGGTACAAGTTGACTATAGTGGTGCAGGACCTGCTGGTATATGTTGACCATAGTGGTGCAGACCTGCTTGTACAAGTTGACCTTACTGGTACAGGATCTGCTGTCACAAGTTAACAATAGTGGTACAGGACCTGCTGGTACATGTTCACCATAGTGGTACAGGAACTGCTGGTACATGTTCACCATAGTGGTACAGGACCTGCTGGTACAAGTTGACCATAGTGGTACAGGACCTGCTGGTACAAGTTGACCATAGTGGTACAGGACCTGCTGGTACAAGTTGACCATAGTGGTGCTGGACCTGCTGGTACAAGTTGACCATAGAGGTACAAGTCCTGCTGGAACAAGTTGACCATAATGGTGCAGGACCTGCCGGTACAAGTTGACCATAGTGGTGCAGGACCTGCTGGTACAAGTTGACCATAGAGGTACAGGACCTGCTGGTACAAGTTGACCATAATGGTGGAGGACCTGCTGGTAAATGTTGACCATAGCGGTGCAGGACCTGCTGGTACATGTTGCCCATAGCGGTGCAGGACCTGCTTGTACATGTTGACCATAGCGGTGCAGGACCTGCTGTTACAAGTTGACCATAGTGGTACAGGTCCTGCTGGTACAAGTTGACCATAGCGGTGCAGGACCTGCTGGTACAAGTTAACCAAAGTGGTACAGGACCTGCTGTTACAAGTTAACCAAAGTGGTACAGGACCTGCTGGTACAAGTTGACCTTAGTGGTGCAGAACCTTCTTTTGCAAGTTGACTAAAGTGGTGCATGACCTGCTGGTACAATTTGACCATAGTGGTGCAGGACCTGCTGGTACAAGTTGACCATAGTGGTACAGGACCTGCAGTTACAAGTTATCCAAAGTGGTACAGGACCTGCTGGTACAAGTTGACCTTAGTGATGCAGGACATGCTGGTAAAAGTTGACCATAGTGGTGCAGGAGCTGCTGGTACAAGTTGACCTTACTGGTAAGGATCTGCTGTTAAAAGTTAACCATAGTGGTGCAGGACCTGCTGGCACAAGTTGACCATAATGGTGCAGGATCTGCTGGTACAAGTTGACCTTACTGGTACAGGACCTGCCTATTGACTCTAGTGGTGCAGGAACTTCTTTGCAAGTTGACCATAGTAGTACAGGAACTGCAGGTACAAGTTGACTATATTGGTGAAGGACCTGCTGGTACAGGTTGACCTTACTGGTACAGGACCTGCTGTTACAAGTTAACCATAGTGGTACAGGACCTGCTGGTACAAGTTGACCATAGTGGTACATGACCTGCTGGTACAAGTTGACCATAGTGGTGCAGGAGCTGCTGGTACAAGTTAACCATAGTGGTACATGACCTGCTGGTACAAGTTGATCATACTGATACAGGGCCTGCAGTTACAAGTTAACTATAGTGGTACAGCACCTGCTGATACAAGTTTATCATAGTGGTGCAGGACCTGCTGGGACAGGTTGATCATAATGACGCTGGACCTGCTGGTACAAGTTGACCTTACCGGTGCAGGACCTGCTGTTACAAGTTAACCATAGTGGTGCAGGACCTGCTGGTACAAATTGACCATAGTGGTGCAGGACCTGCTGGTACAAATTGACCATAGTGGTGCAGGACCTGCTGGTACAAGTTGACCATAGTGGTACAGGACCTGCTGGTACAAGTTGACCACAGTGGTGCAGGACCTGCCGGTGCAAGTTGAACTTACTGGTACAGGACCTGCTGTTACAAGTTAACCATAGTGATACAGGACCTGCTGTTACAAGTTGACCATAGTGGTAGAGGACCTGCTGGTACAAGTTGACCATAGTGGTGCAGGACCTACTGATACAGATTGACCATAGTGGTGCAGGACCTGCTGGTACAAGTTGACCATAGTGGTAGAGGACCTGCTGGTACAAGTTAACCATAGTGGTGCAGGAGCTGCTGGTACAAGGTGACCATAGTGGTGCAGGACCTGCTGGTACAAGTTGGCCATAGTGGTGCAGGACTTGCTGGTACAAGTTGACCATAGTGGTACAGGACCTGCTGTTATAAGTTGACCATAGTGGTGCAGGACCTGCTGGTACAAGTTGACTATAATGGTGCAGGACCTGCTGGTACAAGTTGACTGTAGTGGTTTAGGATCTACTGGGACAGGTTGACCATAGTGGTGCAGTACCTGCTGGGGCAGGTTGACCATAGTAGTACAGGACCTGTTGGTACAAGTTGACCATATTGATACAGGACCTGCTGTTACAAGTTAACCATAGTGATACAGGACCTGCTGGTACAAGTTGACCATAATGGTGCAGATCCTGCTGGTACAAGTTGACCATAGTGGTAGAGGACCTGCTGTTACAAGTTAACCATAGTGATACAGGACCTGCTGTTACAAGTTGACCATAGTGGTACAGGATCTGCTGTTATAAGTTGACCATAGTGGTGCAGGACCTGCTGGTACAAGTTGACTATAATGGTGCAGGACCTGCTGGTACAAGTTGACTGTAGTGGTTTAGGACCTACTGGGACAGGTTGACCATAGTGGTGCAGTACCTGCTGGGGCAGGTTGACCATAGTAGTACAGGACCTGCTGGTACAAGTTGACCATAGTGGTGCACGACCTGCTGGGACAAGTTGGCCATAGTGGTGCAGGACTTGCTGGTACAAGTTGACCATAGTGGTACAGGACTTGCTGTTACAAGTTGGCCATTGTGGTGCAGGACCTAGTGGGACAGGTTGACCATAGTGGCGCAGGACCTGCTGGTACAAGTTGACCATAGTGGTACAGGACCTGCTGGGACAGGTTGACCGTAGTGGTGCAGGATCTGCTCGGGCAGGTTTATTATAGTGGTACGAGAGCTAGGACAGGTTAACTGTAGTGATTAGGGACCTGCTGGAACCTGTTAACTATAGTGGTACGGGACCTGCTATAACAGGTTAGCGATAGTTATACGGTGCCTTCTGCAACTAGTTAACTATAGTGGTACGGGAGCTGGAACGTGTTAACTGTAATTGTAAGAGACCTGCTGGAACAGGTTAACTATAGTGATACGGTACTTTCAAGAACTGGTTAATTATCGTGTTACGGGAGCTGGAACAGGCTGACTATAGTGGTACGGGACCTGCTGGAACAGGTTAACTATAGTGGTGCAGAACCTGCTGGTACAGGGTTCTTTAGTAATTGAGGACCTGCTGGTGCAGGTTATCTGTAGTGCAAGACATGCTGGTACAGGTTGTCTAGTGGTGCAGAACCTTCTGGTACAGGTTGTCTGTAGTTGTGCAGGACGTGCTGGTACAGGTTGTCTGTAGTGGTGTAGGGCCTGGTGATGCAGATTGTCTGTTGTAGTTTAGGACCTGCTGGTACAGGTTGTTTTGTGGTGTAGGAACTGCTGGTGCAGGTTGTCTGCTGTAGTGCATCGCCTGCTGGTACAAGTTGTCTTGTGGTGTAGGACCTGCTGTTGCAGGTTGTCTGTTGTAGTGTAGGATCTACTGGTACAGGTTATCTTGTGGTGTAGGACCTGCTGGTGCAGGTTGTTTGTTGTAGAGTAGGACCTACTGGTACAGGTTGTCTTGTGGTGTAGTACCTGCTGGTGCATGTTGTCTTGTGATGTAGGACCTGCTGCTATAGGTTGTCTGTAGTGGTGCGGGACATGCTGGTGTAGGTTGACTGTAGTGGTGCTGGTGGGGGCATGCTGGTGTAGGTTGACTGTAGTGGTGCTGGTGGGGACATGCTGGTGTAGGTTGACTGTAGTGGTGCTGGTTGTCTGTTGTGATACAGTACCTGCTGGTACAGGTTGTTTGCAGTGGTGCAGGACTTGCTGGTGCTTGTTTTTTGTAGTGGCGCAGGACATGGTGCAGGTTGCGTGTTACGGCGCAGGATCTGTTGGTGCAGGTTGTCTGTAGTGGTGCAGGTTGTCTTTAGTGCAGGATCTGCTGGTGCTGGTTGTCTGTTGTGGTGCATCGCCTGCTGGTACAGGTTGTCTTGTGGTGCAGAACCTGCTGGTACAGGTTGTCTTGTGGTGCAGGATCTGCTGATACTGGTTGTCTGTTATTTCAGAACCTGCTGGTGCAGGTTGTCTTGTGGTGCAGGATCTGCTTGTACAGGTTGTGTTGTGGTGCAGGATCTTCTGGCACAGGTTGTCTGTAGTGCTGCAGGACCTGCTGGTACAGGTTATGTGTAGTAGTGTAGGACCTGCTGGTAAAGGTTGTCTGTAGTGGTGCATAACTGCAAGTGCAGGTTGTCTTGCTGGTACAAGTTGTAGTGGTGCAGGACCTGCTGGTATAGATTGTAGTGGTGCAGGACTTGCTGGTGCATATTGTCTGTAGTGGTGCAGGACCTGTTGGTACAGGTTGTGTTTAGTGTTGCAGGAACTGCTGGTACAGATTGTCTGTAGTGGTGCAGACCTGCTGGTGCAGTTTGTCTGTTCTGGTGCAGGTTGTCTTATGATGCAGGACCTGCATGGCACAGGTTGTCTGTAGTGGTGTAGGACCTGCTGTTACATGTGTTCGGTAGTGGTGCAGACATGCTGGTGGAGGCTGTTTGCTTTGGTGCAGTTGTCTTGTGGTGCAGGACCTGGTACAGGTTTTAATAGTGCAGGACCTGCTGTTACAGGTGTTCTGTATTGGTGCAGACCTGCTTGTGGAAGTTGTTTGCTTTGGTGCAGGTTGTCTTGTGGTGCAGGACTTGCTGGTAAAGGTTGTAGTGGTGCAGGACCTGCTGGTACAGGTTGTAGTAGTGCAGGACCTGCTGGTACAGGTTGTCTGTAATAGTGCAGGATTTGCTGGTGCAGGTTGTCTGTAGTGGTGCAGGACCTGCTAGTGCATTTTGTGTGTTGTGGTGCAGTACATGCTGGTGCAGGTTGTCTTGTGGTGCCGAATCTGCTGGTGCAGGTTTTCTGTTATGGTGCAGGATCTCCTGGCACAGGTTTTCTGTTGTGGTGCAGAACCTGCTGGTACAGGTTGTCTGTAGTGGTGCAGACCTGCTGGTGCAGGTTATCTTTTGTGCCGGTTGTCTTGTGGTGCAGGACCTTTTAGTACAGGTTGTCTGTAGTGTTGCAGGAACTGCTGGTACAGGTTCTTTGTGGTGGTGCAGACCTGCTGGTGCAGTTTGTCTGTTTTGGTGCAGATTGTCATGTGATGCAGGACCTGCATGGTACAGGTTGTCTGTAGTGGTGCAGGACTTGGTGGTACAGATGTCCTGTGCTGAAGCAGAAGTGCTGGTGGAGATTGTTTGATTTGGTGCAGGTTGTCTTGTGCTGCACTTGCTGGTACAGGTTGTAGTGGTGCAGGACCTGCTGGTACAGGCTGTAATAGTGCAAGACCTGCTGGTACAGGTTGTCTGTAGTGGTGCAGGACTTGCTGGTGCAGGTTGTCTGTAGTGGTGCAGGACATGCTTGCACGGGGTCTTGTGATGCAGGACCTGCTGGTGCACGTTGTCTCAAGTGGTGCAGGTTGTCTGTAGTGGTGCAGGAGATGTTGGTACAGGTTGTCTGTAGTGTTGCAGGACCAGCTGGTGTAGGTTGTCTGTAGTACTGCAACATGCTAGTGCAGGTCATTTATTGTAGAGAAGGACCTGCTGGTGCAGGTTGTCTTGTGGTACAAGACCTGTTGGTACGGGTTGTCTGTATTGGAGCAGGATCTACTGGTGCAGTTTGTCTGCAGTGTGCAGGACCTGTTGGTGTAGGTTGTCTGTAGTGGTGTAAGCCTTCCTGGTATAACAGGTTGTTTGTAGTGGTGCAGGACATGCTGGTACAGGTTAACTTGTGTTGCATCTCCTGCTGGCACAAGTTGTCTGTTGTGGTGGGGAACTTGGTGCAGGTCGTCTTGGTGCAGGATCTGCTGGCACATGTCTTTAGTGGTGCAGGACCTGATGGTACAGGTTGTCTTTAGTAGTGCAGACCTGCTGGTGCAGGTTCTTGTGCAGGACCTGGTACAGGCTGTAGTGGTGCAGGACTTACTGGTGCAGATTGTAGTGGTCTGTATTGGTGCAGGTTTTCTGTTGTGCATGACCTGCTGGTACTGATTGTCTGTTGTAGTGCAGAATCTGCTGGTGCAGGTTGTTGTGATGCAGGATCTGGTACAGGTTGTGTTGTGCGGAACCTGCCGTGGTGCAGGATCTGGTACAGGTTGTGTTGTGGTGCGGAACCTGCTGTGGTGCAGGATCTGGTACAGGTTGTGTTGTGGTGCAGAATCTGGTACAGGTTGTGTTGTGGTGCAGAATCTGCTGGTACAGGTTGTCTGCAGTGGCGCAGACCTGCTGGAGCAGGTTGTCTGTTCCGGTGTAGCACCTGTTGGTATAGGATGTCTTTAGTGGTGCAGGACCTGCTGGTACAGGTTGTCTAGTGGTGCAGGTTGTCTGGTGCAGGACCTGCTGGTACAGGTTGTAGAGGTGCAGGATCTGCTGGTACAGGTTGTAGTAGTGCAGGACCGGCTGGTTCAGGTTATCTGGTGGTGCAGGACATGCTAGTGCAGGTTGTCTTATGGTGGAGAACCTGCTGTTGCAGGTTGTCTGTAGTTGTGCAAGACCTGCTGGTGCATGTATGTTGTAGTAGTGGAGGTTTTCTATGGTGGTGCAGGATGTCTTTAGTTGCGTAGGTTGTCTGTAGTGGTGTTGGACCTGCTGGTGTAGGTTGTCTGTAGTGATGCAAGACATACTGGCGTAGGTTGTCTTATGGTGCAGTTTGTCTTGTGCAGGATCTGCACGTATGTTGTAGTGGAGATTTTCTGTAGTGGTGCAGGATGTCTGTAGTTGTGTAGGTTGTCTTGTGGTGCTGGACCTGCTGGTACAGATTGTCTTGTGGTGCAGAACCTGCTGGTACATGCTGTCTGTAGTGGTGCAGACCTTCTGGTACAGGTTCTATAGTGGTGCAAGACCTGTTGGTGCATGTTGTCTTGTGCAGGATCTGTTAGTGCTTGTTGTCTGTTGTGGTGGAGGACATGCCAGTGCAGGTTATCTGTTGTTGTGCAGGACATGTTGTTGCATATTGTCTGTAGTGGTGCAGGACGTGCTAGTGCATTGTGTGTTGTGGTGCAGTACATACTGGTGCAGGTTTCTGGTGGTGCAGGAGCTACTGGTGAAAGTTGTCTAGTGGTGCAGGACCTGCTGATGGAAGTTGTCTGTTTTGGTGCAGGACATTCTGGTGCAGGTTGTCTGGTGCAGGACCTGCTGGTACAGGTCTGTAGTGTTGCAGGACATGCTGTTGCAGGTTTTCTAGTGGTCTAGGACCTGCTGGTACAGGTTGTCTTGTGCAGAACCGGCTGGCACAGGTTGTCTGTAGTGGTGCAGTACCTGCTGGTGCAGGCGTTTTAGTGGTGCAGGACAAGCTGGTTTAGGTTGTCTTGTGGTTTAGGTTGTCTGTAGGGGTTTAGGTTGTATGTTGTGGTTTAGGTTGTCTGTAGTGGTGCAGGTTGTCTGTTTTGGTTAAGGTTGTCTGTAGTGGTGCAGGTTGTCTTTTGTGCTGCAGGAGTTGCTGGTACAGGTTGTCTGTAGTAGCGCAGGTTGTCTTGTGGTGCAGGTTGTCTGTAGTGGTTTAGGTTGTCTTTTGTGCTGCAGGAGTTGCTGGTACAGGTTGTCTGTAGTAGTGCAGGACCTGCTGGTACAGGTTGTCTGTAGTGGTGTAGGGCCTGCTGCTACAGGCTGTCTGTAGTGGTGTATTACCTGCTGGTACAAATTGTCTGTAGTGGTGCAGGTTGTCTTGTGCAGAACATGCTGGTGCTGGTTGTCTTGTGGTTTAGGTTGTCTTGTGGTTTAGGTTGTCTGTAGTGGTGCAGGTTGTCTTGTGATTTAGGTTGTCTGTTGTGGTTTAGGTTGTCTGTAGTGGTGCATGTTGTCTTGTGATTTAGGTTGTCTGTTGTGGTTTAGGTTGTCTGTAGTGGTGCAGGTTGTCTTGTGATTTAGGTTGTCTGTTGTGGTTTAGGTTGTCTGTAGTGGTGCAGGTTTTCTGTAGTGGCGCAGGTTGTCTTGTGGTGCAGGTTGTTTGTAGTGGTTCAGGTTGTCTTTTGTGCTGCAGGAGTTGCTGGCACAGGTTGTCTGTAGTAGTGCAGGATCTGCTGGAACAGGTTGTCTGGTGGTTTAGGGCCTGCTGCTACAAGATGTCTGTAGTGGTGTATTACCTGCTGGTACAAGTTGTCTGTAGTGTTGCCGGACATGCTGGTGCAGGTTATCTTGTGGTGCAGGACATACTGGTACAGGTTGTCTGTAGTGATACAGGACCTGCTGGTGCAGGTTGTCTGTAGTGGTGCAGGACCTGCTGGTACAAGTTGTCTGTAGTTGTAGTGGTGTATTACCTGCTGGTACAAGTTGTCTTGAGTGTTGCAGGCCCTACTGGTGCAGGTTGTCTTGTGGTGCAGGACATGCTGGTGCAGGTTGCCTGTAGTGGTGCAGGACCTGCTGGTACAGGTTGTGTGTTGTAGCTCAAGACCTGCAGCTACATTCTCTCCGTAAGACAAACTCGTCGATGGCCTGGAAACTATTTACATTTCGTTTACAAATATGGTTGAGAAAGTTCCTTCGTTTATCGTAGTTTGACCCGAGAGACGAACAGGTGTATGGTAGACCACCTCCCATCCCACGGCTGCTATCAATCAAAGGTTAAAAGATTATTCATAAAAGATGTCATTACAGTACACTGATGAGACAGATATGGATGTTATTCTCTCGCAACATTGGCACTTAGATCGGTACGTACAACAGCAGTTCCATTCGTGGTGTCATATCAATACAACATTGACCCACTGACCTGTGGCAATATTCAATAAATTTAAAACGAAGTTACGACTCATTTTTCTCTTGTCATTTGAGTTTTTTCTTTTTTTCCCGAAATAAAAGGGTACATCAAGAGAGTAGCTAGTTACGTGGGCGATGAAATTACTGCAAACATGAACAGGTTTACGATGTGTCACTTAACGACGTAATACATATACGTCTCAATATTTGGTCATGTTACAATCCCAGTGATGTTTGTTCCATTGTTTACATAAATCATTATACATTACATAACACTATACAGTTTGCTACCTCGAGAGCTCAACAGAGCTGTACTCCCCCCCCCCCCCCCATGTCGTTGGTTATGAAGTAGTTGTACTGAGAAAATATAGGCGAGATGTGGAAACTGTCAGCTGCCAGCAGTTGCTGCTTGACTTACTCCTCAGCTTGTTACCTCGCCCGGGATATTTACATGCGCTAAACCATACATGACACACCCGCACTGAACTTGTAGAGGCGTCCTGTAATGCACGCGACACACGCAATCAATTAGTTGAGGCGTCCTGTAATGCACGAGACACGCACACAGTTTGTAGAAGCATCCTGTAATGCACGCGACACACGCACTCAACTTGAAGCTTACTGTAATGCATGCGGCACAATCGCACTCAGCTTGTAGAGGCGTCCTGTAATGCACGCGACGCACGCAATCAACTTGTAGAAGCGTCTTGTAATGTACGTAGCACACCCGCACTGAACTTGTAGAGTCGTCCTGTAATGCACGTGACACGCAGTCAACTTGTAGAAGCGTCCTGTAATGCATGACACCCGCAATCAACTTGTAGAAGCGTCTTGTAATGCACGTGGCACACCCGCACTGAACTTGTAGAGGCGTCCTGTAATGCACGCGACACGCACTCAACTTGCAGAGGCGTCCTGTAATGCCAGCGACACGCACTCAACTTGTAGAAGCGTCCTGTAATGCACGCGACACACTCGCACTCAACTTGTAGAGGCGTCCTGTAATGCACGCGACACGCACTCAACTTGCAGAGGCGTCCTGTAATACCAGCGACACTCGCACTCAACTTGTAGAAGCGTCCTGTAATGCACGCGACACACTCGCACTCAACTTGTAGAAGCGTCCTGTAATGCACGTGGCACACTCGCCCTCAACTTGGAGAAGCGTCCTGTGATGCATGCGGCACACTCGCACTCAACTTATAGAGGCGTCTTGTAATGCACGTAGTACACACACTCAACTTATAGAGGCGTCCTGTAATGTACGCGACACACTCGCACAACTTGTAGAGGCGTCCTGTGATGCATGTAGCACACGCATTCAGCTTGTAGAGACGTCCTGTGATGCACGCAATACACTCGCACTTAACTTGTAGAAGCGTCCTGTAATGCACGTGACACACTCACACTCAACTTGTAGAGGCGTTCTGTAATGCACGCGACACACTCACTCAGCTTATAAAGGCGTCCTGTAATGCACGTGACACACTCACACTCAACTTGTAGAGGCGTTCTGTAATGCACGCGACACACTCACTCAGCTTATAAAGGCGTCCTGTAATGCACGGGACACGCTCGCGCTCAATTTGTAAAGGCGTCCTGCACGCGACACGCACTCAGTTTGTAGAGGCATCCTGTAATGCACTCGACACACTCGCACTCAACTTGTAGAGGCGTTCTGTAATGCACGTGGCACACGCACTCAACTTGTACAGACGGCCTGTAATGCACGTGGCACACTCGCACTCAGCTTGTACAGACGTCCTGTAATGCGCGCGATATACTCACCCTAAACTTGTGGAGGCGTCCTGTAATGCACACTGGACACTTGCACTCAACTGGCAAGGTGGCCTGAGAAGGTTGTTCGTTTTGAGTTATCTGTACTAACAGCAGTTGAGTGCGAGTGTGCCACGTGCATTACAGCAGTTTGCCTGACGTCGACGATTCCTAGTTCGCACTTCATCTGAGGCTTGAATGTAGACCTCACAGTTGGCTCATATTAATCTTTCCCATTCTTTTCCTTCCACGGGTACTTTCATAAGGCATCATTTCTGATAGTCAGTTTGCTCATTTATTTGTATTCAAATCCTATTTATCTCTGGATAAGATGATACAGGTAGTGCAGGCGTGGCTTGGTGCAAGGAGCAGGTGTGGCGGGAGATCCATGGGAGGCGTGCTTCGTTGCCTGGGGCTCGTGGTGTAACTGCAGGAGAGGCGGTGTACCAAGGTCCTCTGGATGTGCAGCAGAAAGGTGTTATATCTTCTGGTGTGGCAGATGGAAGGCGGTTCAGGTTCTGTAATGAGGAAAGTTGGCAGGGGTTGCAGGGTTTGTGCTGCAAGGATAGAGGCATGGCTAAGATTCTGAAGAAACTGCGCTAGAAAACGGCGTTGACAATGTGTCACTGGGGCCATTGTCGGTAGAAGAAGGAGCCATGATGTCTCATGAGGAGCTGCTGTGATAGTGAAGCTGGAGTTACCAAGGTCCCAAAGTTTTCCTGTTGGTGCACCAGATCGTAAGTGGTTCTCGGATTTGAGCTGCAGGGGTCAGGCATAGCGGAGACCATGTAGGAACCATCGTGCAAGGGTCATACTGCACAAGGGTTGTACTGTCGTGCGCAAGGACCATACCGTCGTGCTCAAGGGTCATACCGTCATTCTCAAGAACCATACTATCCTGCACAGTGTCGTGTCATATATGTGCAGGATCTACATAGATAATAAAGTGGTCAGCTACTGTCGTACGGAACAACAACACCGCAATATGCCACGTCTCACATGTCACGTTGCCACATCTCACCTTACACCAAATCTCCCCTCCTATGAAAAAAAAGAAAAAAAAATCAATTTCTGCTATTACATGATTTCAACAAAACATATTTAATATATGACAGACACAACATTCGACTTTGGATACCACTACAAGAAAAAAAGGAACACATTTCGTTAACTGCACTGAAGTTTATAATGAGGTCCAGTGGACTATGCAAAAGAGCTAAACAAAGTAAACAATGGGAAACAATGTATGGTTTCACATTTCATATACAGCTATGATAAGAACCAAAGATCATTGTAGAATATATAGTTATCCCAACACAGTGTTGTTTTTCAAACAGCTTTCTCAGCAGTCCTTAGTATATCTGCGTGGAGCTTTGCGACTCCTTCCTGACCGTCATCATGTTACATTAAATGGTATTGCGTCTGAGTGAGAAGCAACGGTTGAGTGGGAGGTTTCTGTCTCATGTGATTTTCATGACTTGATTGAAGCTCATTGTTCAGTATCTAATCACCCAATTTCCGTGTCATTCTTCTGTTTCTTCTGATTACACAGACCTGGGTGCTGCTTCCGTCTTCATGTCTGGAACCTAGACCTTATCTCCTGGCTCGATATGTTTAGGTTTTACAATATTGTGCCTCATGATATTATAGTTGGAAATCATCTCTTTATACTCTCTCATGGCCACCTTCATAGGATCTGGAACGCATGAGATCAGCTCATCCGGGTGGCAAGGTATTCTGGTCTCCAGCTTGCCTCCCATACTCAGTTGAGGAGAAAATCCACGATGTCATGAGGTATTTCTGTAGTTCAGACGTGCAAGAAACTCATCGTCTTCATCATCACATTTCTCTGGCATTGATGTCTGTACTAACCTTTCGACTGCACCGATGGACTGTGGGTACCTTAGGGATCAGGATGTGACATGATCAAAATTTCAGGATTCTATAGATTTCTGAAACTACAGATTTAAACTGAGCCATTATCACAAATTTCACGTCTATTTAATTGTATTTTCATTTGATTATGGTCTCTGCTGTGTTGGCTCCCCTGGAGGTCTCTGCTGTGTTGGCTCCCCTGGAAGTCTCTGCCGTGTTGGCACCCCTGGAAGTCTCTGTCGTGTTGACTCCCGTGGAAGTCTCTGCCGTGTTGGCACCCCTGGAAGTCTCTGTCGTGTTGACTCCCGTGGAAGTCTCTGCCGTGTTGGCACCCCTGGAAGTCTCTGTCGTGTTGACTCCCCTGGAAGTCTCTGCCGTGTTGGCTCCCCTGGAAGTCTCTGTCGTGTTGGCTCCCCTGGAAACCTTATGAATTTTCACAAAACCTAACCCAACTGCTGCCCTTGTTGGTTATGTTCACCTCAAGCCTTGTGGTCCACAATGCATAACCATTTTTTCTATGTCTCGTGACAGACCTGGCCACCAGACAAATCCTACAGCATTATTTCTGGTTTTTGAGATCCATTGGTGACCATCATGGGGGTAGTGAAGGATATCGCATCTTATTGCTTCAGAAATAACCAGTCTATTTCCTTTTAGAAGCAGATTCTTATGCATCGTCAAGCTGCCCTTCTCAGACCAGTATTTGCGGATGGGACCAAATAATCTACGCTTCTCTTCCGGCCATCCATGTGATACATGACCATCTTTAATGTATCATCTTTCTGTAGTTCCTGACGTATCTCATCCAGACGAGAGTCTGACGCAGGCCAATTAAAAAGAATTGTGTTAACTTATAATTCAGTATGTACTTGGAGGTCACCACAGTCATCTCTGGTATTTAAAGGATTTCTGGGTCGAACATCAACAGTATGTAATAGTTTTCCAGGCTCATGGTGTAATTATGTCTCATACGTAAGTCTCATTATAAACATCTGCCCACGTAGAGGTAATTCATGTCACCTTTGTGGAGAGCACTGGAATCAGTGGTTTGTGGTGTGTCTTGATTTTGATATTCTCCATCCCCACCAAAAGGTCTCTGTAGTGTTCCATGGCCCAAGTAATAGCTAGTGCTTCCTTCTCTGTTTGAGTCATTGAGCTGCTGGCATAAGCTATTGGTCGATCCTCCCAGATTGCTGCCTCTGAAGGAGGACAGCTCTGGGCATGTAAGTACTTGCGTCTGCAGAAACTATTGCTTCTCTAAGGGCATCATACATTGCCATAACTTTGTCAGATGACAAGTCTTCTTTGATCTTTCTAAAAGCCTCATTTTGTGGTGGACCCAAGCACCACCTTACATCATTTCTCAGTAAGTCTCTTAGAGGCTTTGTATAGTCAGCCATATTGACACAAAATGTCACACCGTCGTGAACAAGGACCATACTGTCGTGGAAAAGACTATACTGTCGGGCACAAGGACCATACTGTCGTGAACAAGGGTCATACAGTCGTGCACAAGGACCATACCGTCGTGCACAAGGACCATACTGTCGTAAACAAGGACCATACCGTCGTGCACAAGGACCATACTGTCTTGAACAAGGATGATACCTTCGTGGTGGTCATGCTGTCATGCCCCAGGGTTATATTGTCGTGCACAAGGATCATACCGTCGTGATGAAGGATCATACCGTCGTGATGAAGGATCATACCGTCGTGATGAAGGATCATACCGTCGTGATGAAGGATCATACCGTCGTGATGAAGGATCATACCGTCGTGATGAAGGATCATACCATCGTGATGAAGGATCATACCGTCGTGTCGTGATGAAGGATCATACCGTCGTGATGAAGGATCATACCGTCGTGATGAAGGATCATACCGTCGTGATGAAGGATCATACCGTCGTGATGAAGGATCATACCGTCGTGATGAAGGATCATACCGTCGTGATGAAGGATCATACCGTCGTGATGAAGGATCATACCGTCGTGATGAAGGATCATACCGTCGTGATGAAGGAACATACCGTCGTGATGAAGACGGATCACCGATACGGATCATACCGTCGTGATGAAGGATCATACCGTCGAGATGAGCCCGAGATCATACCGTCGTGATGAAGGATCATACCGTCGAGATGGAAGGATCATACCGTCGTGATGAAGGATCATACCGTCGTGATGAAGGATCATACCGTCGTGATGAGGGATCATACCGTCGTGATGAAGGATCATACCGTCCGTGATGAGATCATACCGTCGATGATGCACCCGAGAAGATCATACCGTCGTGATGAAGGAACATACCGTCGTGATGAAGGATCATACCGTCGTGATGAAGGATCATACCGTCGTGATGAAGGATCGTATCGTCGTATTCAAGGATCATACCGTCGTGTTCAAGGGGTAAAAGGAAAATTCGTGTCAGTTCCGTAGTTAACTACTGCAGCCTTTCTGTTATGTTAGTTTATCCACTGATCTTACGGTAAACCAAACCAGTACGTTATAAACCAACTAACGACCAGTTCGTCGGTCTGAAACTGCGTTGGATCAGCAACATTCGACAACCATCCCTGAACCTGTTGGATTACATGATCATCATTAACGTTAAACATAAGCCTTTCCTTAACACGTACGTTGGTGTGACCTGCTGGTCACACGAGAACCCAGTCTTACACCGGTATTGAGCTTGATCGAAGTTTCCCGCATCAACGAGGTAGCGCCAGGAAACAGACGAAGAATGGCCCATCCGCACACACACACACACACACACACACACACACACACATATATATATATATATTATCAATGGGGATAGGGGAGAAAGAATACTTCCCACGTATTCCCTGCGTGTCGTAGAAGGCGACTAAAAGGGGAAGGAGCGGGGGGCTGGAAATCCTCCCCTCTCGTTTTTTTTTTTTTTTTTCCAAAAGGAACAGAGATGGGGGCCAAGTGAGGATGTTCCCTCAGAGGCCCAGTCCTCTGTTCTTAACGCTACCTTGCTAACGCGGGAAATGGCGAATAGTTTGAAAGAAAGAAAATATATATATTTATTTTTTTTTTTCGCTGTCTCCCGCGTTTGCGAGGTAGCGCAAGGAAACAGACGAAAGAAATGGCCCAACCCACCCCCATACACATGTATATACATACGTCCACACACGCAAATATACATACCTACACAGCTTTCCATGGTTTACCCCAGACGCTTCACATGCCCTGATTCAATCCACTGACAGCACGTCAACCCCGGTATACCACATCGATCCAATTCACTTTATTCCTTGCCCTCCTTTCACCCTCCTGCATGTTCAGGCCCCGATCACACAAAATCTTTTTCACTCCATCTTTCCACCTCCAATTTGGTCTCCCACTTCTCCTCGTTCCCTCCACCTCCGACACATATATCCTCTTGGTCAATCTTTCCTCACTCATTCTCTCCATGTGCCCAAACCATTTCAAAACACCCTCTTCTGCTCTCTCAACCACGCTCTTTTTATTTCCACACATCTCTCTTACCCTTACGTTACTTACTCGATCAAACCACCTCACACCACACATTGTCCTCAAACATCTCATTTCCAGCACATCCATCCTCCTGCGCACAACTCTATCCATAGCCCACGCCTCGCAACCATACAACATTGTTGGAACCACTATTCCTTCAAACATACCCATTTTTGCTTTCCGAGATAATGTTCTCGACTTCCACACATTCTTCAAGGCTCCCAGGATTTTCGCCCCCTCCCCCACCCTATGATCCACTTCCGCTTCCATGGTTCCATCCGCTGCCAGATCCACTCCCAGATATCTAAAACACTTTACTTCCTCCAGTTTTTCTCCATTCAAACTTACCTCCCAATTGACTTGACCCTCAACCCTACTGTACCTAATAACCTTGCTCTTATTCACATTTACTCTTAACTTTCTTCTTTCACACACTTTACCAAACTCAGTCACCAGCTTCTGCAGTTTCTCACATGAATCACCCACCAGCGCTGTATCATCAGCGAACAACAACTGACTCACTTCCCAAGCTCTCTCATCCCCAACAGACTTCATACTTGCCCCTCTTTCCAAAACTCTTGCATTTACCTCCCTAACAACCCCATCCATAAACAAATTAAACAACCATGGAGACATCACACACCCCTGCCGCAAACCTACATTCACTGAGAACCAATCACTTTCCTCTCTTCCTACACGTACACCTGCCTTACATCCTCGATAAAAACTTTTCACTGCTTCTAAGAACTTGCCTCCCACACCATATATTCTTAATACCTTCCATAGAGCATCTCTATCAACTCTATCATATGCCTTCTCCAGATCCATAAATGCTACATACAAATCCATTTGCTTTTCTAAGTATTTCTCACATACATTCTTCAAAGCAAACACCTGATCCACACATCCTCTACCACTTCTGAAACTACACTGCTCTTCCCCTGGGGATAGGGGAGAAAGAATACTTCCCACGTATTCCCTGCGTGTCGTAGAAGGCGACTAAAAGGGGAGGGAGCGGGGGGCTGGAAATCCTCCCCTCTTTTTTTTTTTTTTTAATTTTCCAAAAGAAGGAACAGAGAAGGGGGCCAGTTGAGGATGTTCCCTCAGAGGCCCAGTCCTCTGTTCTTAACGCTACCTTGCTGATGCGGGAAATGGCGAATAGTTTGAAAATATATATATATATGTATATATATATATATATATATATATATATATATATATATATATATATATATATATATATATAGGGGAGAACGAATACTTCCCACGTATTCCCCGCGTGTCGTAGAAGTCGACTAAAGGGGGCTGGAGCAGGGGACTGGAACCCCCCCCCCCTCCCCCCTCCTTGTACTTAAATTTCTAAAACAGGAAACAGAAGAAGGAGTCATGGGGAGTGCTCATCCCCTCGAAGGCTCAGATTGGGGTGTCTAAATGTGTGTGAATGTACCCAAGATGAGAAAATCGAGAAATAGTATATTTGAGGAAAGGAACTTGCATGTTTTGACTCTGGAGTGAAATGAAGCTCAAGGGTAAAGGGGAAGAGTGGTTTGGGAATGTCTTGGGAGTAAAGTCAGGGGTTGGTGAGAGGACAAGAGCAAGGGAGGGAGTAGCACTTTTGAAGCAGGAGTTGTGGAAGTATGTGATAAAGTGTAAGAAGCTAAATTCTAGATTGATGAGGGTAAAACTGAAGTGGATGGAGAGAGATGGGTGATTATATAATGATGCCTATGCACCTGGGCATGAGAAGAAAGATCATGAGACAAGTGTTTTAGGAGCAGCAGAGTGAGTGTGTTAGCAGCTTTGATGCACGAAACCGGGTTATAGTGATGGGTGATTTGAATGCGAAGGTGTACATGGGATGTTCAGTGTTGTAAATGGAAATGGTGAAGAGCTTGTAGATTTGTGCTTTGAACAAGGACTGGTGATTGGGAATACCTGGTTTTTTAAAAAGAGAGATATATGTAGGTATACGTATGTGAGCAGGAGAGATGGTCAGAGGGCGTTACTGGATTACGTGTTAATTGATAGGCGTGTAAAAGAGACTTGGATGTTAATGTGCTGAGAGGGGCAGCTGGAGGGATGCCTGATCACTATCTTGTGGAGGCGAAGGAGAAAATTTGTAGAGTTTTTCAGAAAAGAGAGAATGTTGGGAAGAAGAAAGTGCTGAGAGTAAGTGAGCTTGGAAAGTAGACTTGTGTAAGGAGGTAAAGGGAGAGATTTAGTGTAGAATGGCAAAAGGTGAGAGAAAATGATGTAAGGGGAGTGGAGGAGGAGTGGGATGTATTTAGGGAAGCAGTAATGGCTTGCGCAAAAGATACATTTGGCATGAGAAAGGTGGGAGGTGGGCAGATTAGAAAGGGTAGTGAGTGGTGAGTAGTGAAAGACAAGAGAGAGGCTTTTGGACGATTTTTGCAGGGAGATAGTGCAAATGACTGGGAGATATATGAAAGAAAGCGGCAGGAGATCAAGAGAAAGGTGCAAGAGGGCAGATGAGAGTTGGGGTGAGAGAGTATTATTAAATTTCAGGGAGAACAAAAAGATATTTTCGAAGGAGGTGGATAACGTGCGTAAGAGAACAAATGAGAACATCGGTGAAGGGAGCAAATGGGAAGGTAACAATAAGTAGTGATGAAGTGAGAAGGAGATGGCTTGAGTATTTTGAAGGTTTGTTAGATGTATTTGATGATAGAATAGTAGATATAGGGTGTTTTGGTCGAGGTGGTGTGCAAAGTGAGACGGTCAGAGAGAATGATTTGGTAAACATAGAAGAGGCAGTAAAAGCTTTACAGAAGATGAAAGCCGGAAAAGTGGCGGGTTTGGATGGTAGTGCCTGAGGATTATTGAAATGTATGCATAGTGCTGTTGTACAAAGGCAAAGGGGATAAAGGTGAGTGTTGAAATTAAGGAAGTGTAAGTTTGTTGAGTATTCCTGGTAAATTATATGGGAGGGTATTGACTGAGAGGGTGAAGGCATGCACTAGCATCAGATTGGGGAAGAGCAGTGTGGTTTCAGAAGTGGTAGAGGATGTGTGGATCAGGTGTTTGCTTTGAAGAATGTATGTGAGAAATACTTAGAAAAACAGATGGATTTGTATGTAGCATTTATGGATCTGGAGATGGCATATGACAGAGTTAATGGAGATGCTTTGTGGAAGGTTTTAAGAGTATATGGTGTGGGAGGTAAGTTGCTAGAAGCAGTAAAAAGTTTTTACCAAGGATGTAAGGCATGTGCACGAGTAGGAAGAAAGGAAAGTGATTCGTTTGCGTGAATGTCGGTTTGCGGCAGGAGTGCGTGGTGTCTCCATGGTTGTTTAATTTGTTTATGGTTGGGGTTGTTAGGGAGGTGAATGCAAGAGTTTGGGAGAGAGGGCCAAGTATGCAGTTTGCTGTGGATGAGAGAGCTTGGGAAGTGAGTCAATTGTATGCTGATGATACAACGATGGTGGCTGATTCGGGTGAAAAGCTGCAGAGGTTGGTGACTGAATTTTGTAAAGTGTGTGAAAGAAGAAAGTTGAGAGTAAATGTGAATAAGAGCAAAGTTATTAGGTTCAGGAGGGTTGAGGGAGGTAACTTTGAATGGAGAAAAACTGAAGGAAATGAAGTGTTTTAGATATCTGTTTTAGATATTCATTCCAGTGGACTTAGTAGCGGATGGAACCATGGAAGCGGAAGTGAGTCACATGTTGGAGAATGGGCGAAGGTTCTGAGAGCGTTGAAGAATGTGTGGAAAGGGAGAACGATATCTCGGAGAGCAAAAAATGGGTATTTTTGAAGGAATAGTGGTTGCAACAATGTTATATGGTTGCGAGGCATAGGTTATAGATAGGGTTGTGCGGAGGATGGATGTGTTGGAAATGAAATGTTTGAGGAATTATGTGGTGTGAGGTGGTTTGATCAAGTAATGCAAGGGTAAGGGAGATGTGTGGTAATAAAAGAAATGCGGTTGAGAGAGCAGTAGAGGGTGTGTTGAAATGGTTTGGACACATGGAGAGAATGAGTGAAGAAAGATTGACAAAGAGGATATGTGTGTCAGAGGTGGAGGGAAGAAGGAGAAGCGGGAGACCAAATCATAGGTGGAAAGATAGAGTGAAAAAGATTCTCGCTGTCTCCCGCGTTAGCGAGGTGATGCAAGGAAACAGACGAAAAATTGGTCCAACCCACCCACAGACACATGTATATACATACATGCCCACACACGCACATATACATACTTATACGTATACATACATACATATACATACACAGACATATACATATATGAACATGTACATATTCATACTTGTTGCCTTCGTCCATTCCCGTCACCACATTATTATACTTATTCGCTGTGTTCCGCGTTTGCGAGGTAGCGTAAGGAAACAGACGAAAGAATGGCCCAACCCACCCACATACATATGTATATACATAAACGCACATATACATACCTGTACATTTCAGCGTATACATACATATACATACACCGATATATATATATATATATATATATATATATATATATATATATATATATATATATATATATATATATATATATATATATATATATGGAAGTAAGGGGAGTGGGGGAGGAATGGGATGTATTTAGGGAATCAGTGATGGATTGCGCAAAAGATGCTTGTGGCATGAGAAGAGTGGGAGGTGGGCTGTTTAGAAAGGGTAGTGAGTGGTGGGATGAAGAAGTAAGAGTATTAGTGAAAGAGAAGAGAGAGGCATTTGGACGATTTTTGCAGGGAAAAAATGCAATTGAGTGGGAGAAGTATAAAAGAAAGAGACAGGAGGTCAAGAGAAAGGTGCAAGAGGTGAAAAAAAGGGCAAATGAGAGTTGGGGTGAGAGAGTATCATTAAATTTTAGGGAGAATAAAAAGATGTTCTGGAATGAGGTAAATAAAGTGCGTAAGACAAGGGAGCAAATGGGAACTTCAGTGAAGGGCGTAAATGGGGAGGTGATAACAAGTAGTGGTGATGTGAGAAGGAGATGGAATGAGTATTTTGAAGGTTTGTTGAATGTGTCTGATGACAGAGTGGCAGATATGGGGTGTTTGGGTCGAGGTGGTGTGCAAAGTGAGAGGGTTAGGGAAAATGATTTGGTAAACAGAGAAGAGGTAGTAAAAGCTTTGCGGAAGATGAAAGCCGGCAAGGCAGCAGGTTTGGATGGTATTGCAGTGGAATTTATTAAAAAAGGGGGTGACTGTATTGTTGACTGGTTGGTAAGGTTATTTAATGTATGTATGACTCATGGTGAGGTGCCTGAGGATTGGCGGAATGCGTGCATAGTGCCATTGTACAAAGGCAAAGGGGATAAGAGTGAGTGCTCAAATTACAGAGGTATAAGTTTGTTGAGTATTCCTGGTAAATTATATGGGAGGGTATTGATTGAGAGGGTGAAGGCATGTACAGAGCATCAGATTGGGGAAGAGCAGTGTGGTTTCAGAAGTGGTAGAGGATGTGTGGATCAGGTGTTTGCTTTGAAGAATGTATGTGAGAAATACTTAGAAAAGCAAATGGATTTGTATGTAGCATTTATGGATCTGGAGAAGGCATATGATAGAGTTGATAGAGATGCTCTGTGGAAGGTATTAAGAATATATGGTGTGGGAGGCAAGTTGTTAGAAGCAGTGAAAAGTTTTTATCGAGGATGTAAGGCATGTGTACGTGTAGGAAGAGAGGAAAGTGATTGGTTCTCAGTGAATGTAGGTTTGCGGCAGGGGTGTGTGATGTCTCCATGGTTGTTTAATTTGTTTATGGATGGGGTTGTTAGGGAGGTGAATGCAAGAGTTTTGGAAAGAGGGGCAAGTATGAAGTCTGTTGGGGATGAGAGAGCTTGGGAAGTGAGTCAGTTGTTGTTCGCTGATGATACAGCGCTGGTGGCGGATTCATGTGAGAAACTGCAGAAGCTGGTAACGGAGTTTGGTAAAGTGTGTGGAAGAAGAAAGTTAAGAGTAAATGTGAATAAGAGCAAGGTTATTAGGTACAGTAGGGTTGAGGGTCAAGTCAATTGGGAGGTGAGTTTGAATGGTGAAAAACTGGAGGAAGTGAAGTGTTTTAGATATCTGGGAGTGGATCTGTCAGCGGATGGAACCATGGAAGCGGAAGTGGATCATAGGGTGGGGGAGGGGGCGAAAATTTTGGGAGCCTTGAAAAATGTGTGGAAGTCGAGAACATTATCCCGGAAAGCAAAAATGGGTATGTTTGAAGGAATAGTAGTTCCAACAATGTTGTATGGTTGCGAGGCGTGGGCTATGGATAGAGTTGTGCGCAGGAGGATGGATGTGCTGGAAATGAGATGTTTGAGGACAATGTGTGGTGTGAGGTGGTTTGATCGAGTAAGTAACGTAAGGGTAAGAGAGATGTGTGGAAATAAAAAGAGCGTGGTTGAGAGAGCAGAAGAGGGTGTTTTGAAATGGTTTGGGCACATGGAGAGAATGAGTGAGGAAAGATTGACCAAGAGGATATATGTGTCGGAGGTGGAGGGAACGAGGAGAAGAGGGAGACCAAATTGGAGGTGGAAAGATGGAGTGAAAAGGATTTTGTGTGATCGGGGCCTGAACATGCAGGAGGGTGAAAGGAGGGCAAGGAATAGAGTGAAGTGGAGCGATGTGGTATACAGGGGTTGACGTGCTGTCAGTGGATTGAATCAAGGCATGTGAAGCGTCCGGGGTAAACCATGGAAAGCTGTGTAGGTATGTATATTTGCGTGTGTGGACGTGTGTATGTGCATGTGTATGGGGGGGGTTGGGCCATTTCTTTCGTCTGTTTCCTTGCGCTACCTCGCAAACGCGGGAGACAGCGACAAAGTATAAAAAAAAAAAAAAAAAAAAAATATATATATATATATATATATATATATATATATATATATATATATATATATATATATATATATACACACTCATCCTTGCTGCCCCCATCCGCTTCCGTCGCCACCCCGCCACACATGAAACGGCACCGCGCGCGCGTCAGGTAGCTCCAGGAAATGACAAAGGCCACATTCGTTCACACTCGGTCTCTAGCTGTCATGTGTAGTGCACCGAAATCACAGCTCCCTTTCCACATCCAGGCCCTCAACACTCTCCATGGTTTACCCCTAGTTCAATCCATTGACTGCATGTCGACCCCGGTATACCACATCGTTCCAGTTCACTCTATTCCTTCCACGCCTTTCACCCCTCTGCATATTCAGTCCCCGATTGCTCAAAATCCCTTTCACTCCATCCTTCCATCTCCAATTTGGTCTCTCACTTCTCCTTGTTCCCTCTGCCTCTGACATATATATCCTCTTTGTCAATCTTTCTTCACTTATTCTCTCCATGTGGACAAACTATATCAATACTCCCTTTTCTGCTCTCTCACTTACACTCTTTTTATTACCACACATCTCTCTTACCCTTTCATTATTCACTCGATCAAACCACCTCGTACCACATACTGTCCTGAAACATTTCATTTCTAACACATTCACCCTCCTCCGAACAACCCTTTCTGTAGCCCACGGATTGCAAGCATATAACTTTGCTGGAATCTCTGTTCCTTTAAACATACCCAATTTTGCTTTCAGAGATACCGTGCTCACCTTCCACACATTCTTCATCGCTTCCAGTGCCTTCGCCCCCTCCCCCACCCTGTGAATCACTTCCACTTCCATGGTTCCATCAGCTGCTAAATCCACTCCCAGATATCTAAAACACTTCACTTCCTCTATTTTTTTCTCCATTCAAACTTACCTCCCAATAAACTTGTTCCCCAACCCTACTGAACCCAGTAACCTTGCTCTTATTCACATTTACCCTCAGCTTTCTTCTTTCACACTCTTTACCAAACTCAGTCACCAGGGCTGTATCATCAGCGAACAACAACTGACTCACTTCCCAAGCCCTCTCATCCACAACAGACTGCATAGTTGCCCCTCTCTCCAAAACTCTTGCATTCACCTCCCCAAGAACCCCTTCCACAAACAACTTAAACAGCCATGGAGACGACACGCACCCCTGCCGCAATCCGACATTCACTGGGAACCAATCACTTTCCTCTCCTCCTGCTCGTACACATGCCTTACATCCTCGATAAAAACTTTTCTCTGCCTCACGCATCTTACCTCCCACACCATTAAATCTTAATACCTCCCACAGAACATCTCTATCATATGCCTTCTCCAGATCCATAGATGCAACATACAAATCCATCTATTTTTCTATTCCTCACATACATTCTTCAAAGCAAACACCTCATCCACAGATCTACCAGTTCTGAAACCACACTATTCTTCCCCGATATGATGCTCTGTACATGCCTTTATCCTCTCAATCAATACCCTCCCGTATAATTTCCCAGGAATACTCAACAAACTTATACCTCTTTAATTTGAACACTCACTTTTATCCCCTTTGCCTTTGTATAACGTCACTATGCATGCATTTCGCCAATCCTCCGACACTTCACCATGAAACATACATACATTGAATGTCCTTACCAACCAGCCAACAACACAGTCACTCCCTTTTGTAATAATTTCCACTGCAATACCATCCAAACCCGCTGCCTTGCCGGCTTTCATCTTCCGCAATGCTTTCACTACCTCTTCTCTGTTTACCAAACCATTCTCCCTGACCCTCTCAGTATGCACAGCACCTCGACCAAAACACCCTATATCTGCCAATTTATCATCAAACACATTTAACAAATCTTCAAAATACTCCATCTACTTCTCACTTCATCACTACCTGTAATCACTTCCCCACTTGCCCCCTTCACCGATGTTCCCATTTGTTACGCACGTTATTTACCTCCTTCGAGAACATCTTTATGTTCTCCCTAAAATTCAATGATACCCTCTCACCCCAACTCTCATTTGCCCATCTTTTTCACCTCTTGCACCTTTTTCTTGACTTCCTGCCGCTTTCTTTTATACATCTCCCAGTCATTTGCACTACATCCCTGTAAGTATCGTCCAAACGCCCCTCTTTTCTCTTTCACTAACAACTTTACTTCTTCATCCCACCACTCACTACCTTTTCTAATCTGCCCACCTCCCACCTTTTTCATGCCACATGCATCTTTTGCGCAAGCCATCACTACTTCCCTAAATATTATTTATTATAATTAATCGCCGTCTCCCGCGCCAGCGAGGTGGCGCAAGGAATGAGACGAAAGAATGGCCAAACCCACCCACATACACGTGTATATACATAAACGGCCTCACACGCACATGTTCATACCTATACATTCAACGTATACATACATATACATACACAGACATATACGTATATACACATGTACTTATTCATACTTGGTGCCTTCATCCATTCCCCACATACGCATGTATATACATAAACGCCCACACACGCACATATACATACCTATACATTTGAACGTATACATACATATACATATACATATGTACACATGGATATATTCGTACCTGCTGTCTTCATCCATTTCCGTCGCTAACCCGCCACACATGAAATAACACCCCCCCCCCTCCAACCCCAACCTGTGAGGTAGCGCTAGGAAAAGGCAAAAAAGGTCATACTAAGTCTCTAGCTGCCATGTGTAATGCACCGAAACCACAGCTCCCTTTCCACATCCAGGCCCCACAGACATTTTCATGGTTTACCCCAGACGCTTCACATGCCTTGGTTCAATCCATTGACAGCACGTCGTCCCCGGTATACCACATCGTTCCAATTCACTCTATTCCTTGTAGCCTTTCACCCTCCTGTATGTTCAGGCCACGATCGCTCAAAATTTTTTTCACTCCATCCTTCCACCTCCAGTTTGGTCTCCCACTTCTCGTTCCCTCCACCTCTGACACATACATCCTCTTTGTCAATCTTTCCTCACTCATTCACACCATGTCACCAAACCATTTCAATACACCCTCTTCTGCTCTCTCAACCAGACTCTTTTGATTAATACCACACGTCTCTCTTACCCTTTCCTTACCACTGTAAATATATATATTATTTATTCATTTTGCTTTGTCGCTGTCTCCCGCGTTAGCGAGGTAGCGCAAGGAAACAGACGAAAGAATGGCCCAACCCTCCCACGTACACATGTATATACATACACGACCACACACAGCATATACATACCTATACATCTCAATGTATCCATATATGTACACACACAGACATATACATATATACCCATGTACATAATTCATACTAACTGCCTTTATTCATTCCCATCGCCACCCCGCCACGCATGGAATAACAACACCCACCCCCCCTCATGTGTGTAAGGTAGCGCTAGGAAAAGACAACAAAGGCCCCAAATATATATATATATATATATATATATATATATATATATATATATATATATATATATATATATATATATATATATATATATCCCTGGGGATAGGGGATTAAGAATACTTCCCACGTATTCCCTGCGTGTCGTAGAAGGCGACTAAAAGGGGAGGGAGCGGGGGGCTGGAAATCCTCCCCTCTCGTTTTTTTTTTTGATTTTCCAAAAGAAGGAACAGAGGGGGCCAGGTGAGGATATTCCAAAAAAGGCCCAGTCCTCTGTTCTTAACGATACCTCCCTAACGCGGGAAATGGCGAATAGTTTAAAAGAAAGAAGAAAGATATATATATATATATATATATATATATATATATATATATATATATATATATATATATATATATATATATATAGTTATTATTTATTTTGCTTTGTCGCTGTCTCCCGCGTTTGCGAGGTGGCGCAAGGAAACAGACGAAAGAAATGGCCCAACTCACCCACATACACATATATATACATACACGTCCACACACGCAAATATACATACCTATACATCTCAATGTACACATATATATACACACACAGACATATACATATATACACATGTGCATAATTCATAGTCTGCCTTTATTCATTCCCATCGCCACCTCGCCACACATGGAATAACATCCCCCTCCCCCCTCATGTGTGCGAGGTAGAGCTAGGAAAAGACAACAAAGGCCCCATTCGTTCACACTCAGTCTCTAGCTGTCATGTAATAATGCCCGAAACCACAGATCCCTTTCCGCATCCAGGCCCCACAGAACTTTCCATAGTTTACCCCAGACGCTTCACATGCCCTGGTTCAATCCATTGACAGTACGTCAACCCCGGTATACCACATCGATCCAATTCACTCTATTCCTTGCCCGCCTTTCACCCTCCTGTATGTTCAGGCCCCGATCACTCAAAATCTTTTTCACTCCGTCTTTCCACCTCCAATTTGGTCTCCCACTTTTCCTCGTTCCCTCCACCTCCGACACATATATCCTCTTGGTCAATCTTTCCTCACTCATTCTCTCCATGTGCCCAAACCATTTCAAAACACCCTCTTCTGCTCTCTCAACCACGCTCTTTTTATTTCCACACATCTCTCTTACCCTTACGTTACTTATTCGATCAAATCACCTCACACCAGACATTGTCTTCAAACATCTCATTTCCAGCACATCCATCCTCCTGCGCACAACTCTATCCATAGCCCACGCCTCGCAACCATACAACATTGTTGGAACCACTATTCCTTCAAACATACCCATTTTTGCTTTCCGAGATAATATATATATATATATATATATATATATATATATATATATATATATATATATCCCTGGGGATAGGGGAGAAAGAATACTTCGCACGCATTCCTCACGTGTCGTAGAAAGCGACTAAAGGGGACGGGAGCGGGGGCTGGAAACCCTCCCCTCCTTGTATTTTAACTTTCTAAAAGGGGAAACAGAAGAAGGAGTCTCGCGGGGAGTGCTCATCCTCCTCGAAGGCTCAGATTGGGGTATCTAAATGTGTGTGGATGTAACCAAGATGAGGAAAAAGGAGAGATAGGTAGTATGTTTGAGGAAAGGAACCTGGATGTTTTGGCTCTGAGTGAAACGAAGCTCAAGGGTAAAGGGGAAGAGTGGTTTGGGAATGTCTTGGGAGTAAAGTCAGGGGTTAGTGAGAGGACAAGAGCAAGGGAAGGAGTATTACTACTCCTGTAACAGGAGTGGTGGGAGTATGTGATAGAGTGTAAGAAAGTAAATTCTAGATTGATATGGGTAAAACTGAAAGTCGATGGAGAGAGATGGGTGATTATTGGTGCATATGCACCTGGGCATGAGAAGAAAGATCATGAGAGGCAAGTGTTTTGGGAGCAGCTGAATGAGTGTGTTAGTGGTTTTGATGCACTAGACCGGGTTATAGTGATGGGTGATTTGAATGCAAAGGTGAGTAATGTGGCAGTTGAGGGAATAATTGGTATACATGGGGTGTTCAGTGTTGTAAATGGAAATGGTGAGGAGCTTGTAGATTTATGTGCTGAAAAAGGACTGTTGATTGGGAATACCTGGTTTAAAGTATACGTATAAAAGTAGGAGAGATGGCCAGAGAGCGTTATTGGATTACGTGTTAATTGACAGGCGCGCTAAAGAGAGACTTTTGGATGTTAATTTGCTGAGAGGTGCAACTGGAGGGATGTCTGATCATTATCTTGTGGAGGCGAAGGTGAAGATTTGTAGAGGTTTTCAGAAAAGAAGAGAGAATGTTGGGGTGAAAAGAGTGGTGAGAGTAAGTGAGCTTGGGAAGGAGACTTGTGTGAGGAAGTACCAGGAGAGACTGAGCACAGATTGGAAAAGGTGAGAACTAAGGGGGTAAGGTGAGTGGGGGAGGAATGGGATGCATTTAGGGAAGCAGTGATGGCTTGCGCAAAAGATGCTTGTGGCGTGAAAAGCGTGGGAGGTGGGCAGATTAGAAAGGGTAGTGAGTGGTGGGATGAAGAAGTAAGAGTATTAGTGAAAGAGAAGAGAGAGGCATTCGGACGATTTTTGCAAGGAAATAATGCAAATGAGTGGGAGATGTATAAAAGAAAGAGGCAGGAGGTCAAGGGAAAGGTGCAAGAGGTGAAAAAGAGGGCAAATGAGAGTTGGGGTGAGAGAGTATCATTAAATTTTAGGGAGAATAAAAAGATGTTTTGGAAGGAGGTAAACAAAGTGCGTAAGACAAGGTAGCAAATGGCAACTTCAGTGAAGGGGGCTAATGGGGAGGTGATAACAAGTAATGGTGATGTGAGAAGGAGATGGAGTGAGTATTTTGAAGGTTTGTTGAATGTGTTTGATGATAGAGTGGCAGATATAGGGTGTTTTGGTCGAGATGGTGTGCAAAGTGAGAGGGTTAGAGAAAATGATTTGGTAAACAGAGAAGAGGTAGTAAAGGCTTTGCGGAAGATGAAAGCCGGCAAGGCAGCGGGTTTGGATGATTTTGCAGTAGAATTTATTAAAAAAGGGGGTGACTGTATTGTTGACCGGTTGGTAAGGTTATTTAATGTATGTATGTCTCATGGTGAGGTGTCTGAGGATTGGCGGAATGCTTGCCATTGTACAAAGGCAAAGTGGATAAAAGTGAGTGCTCAAATTACAGAGGTATAAGTTTGTTGAGTATTCCTGGTAAATCATATGGGAGGGTATTGATTGAGAGGGTAAAGGCATGTACAGAGCATCAGATTAGGGAAGAGCAGTGTGGTTTCAGAAGTGGTAGAGGATGTGTGGATCAGGTGTTTGCTTTGAAGAATGTATGTGAGAAATACTTAGAAAAGCAAATGGATTTGTATGTGGCATTTATGGATCTGGAGAAGGCATATGATAGAGTTGATAGAGATGCTCTGTGGAAGGTATTAAGAATATATGATGTGGGAGGCAAGTTGTTAGAAGCAGTGAAAAGTTTTTATCGAGGATGTAAGGCATGTGTACGTGTAGGAAGAGAGGAAGGTGATTTGTTCTCAGTGAATGTAAGTTTGCGGCAGGGGTGTATGAAGTCTCCATGGTTGTTTAATTTGTTTATGGATGGGGTTGTTAGGGAGGTTAATGCAAGTGTTTTGGAAAGAGGGGCAAGTATGCAGTCTGTTGTGGAAGAGAGAGCTTGGGAAGTGAGTCTGTTGTTGTTCGCTGATGATACAGCGCTGGTGGCTGATTCATGTGAGAAACTGCATAAGCTGGTGACTGAGTTTGGTAAAGTGTGTGAAAGAAGAAAGCTGAGAGTAAATGTGAATAAGAGCAAGGTTATTTGGTATAGTAGGGTTGAGGGACAAGTCAATTGGGAGGTAAGTTTGAATGGAGAGAAGCTGGAGGAAGTGAAGTGTTTTAGATATCTGGGAGTGGATCTGGCAGCGGATGGAACCATGGAAGCGGAAGTGAATCATAGGGTGGGGGAGGGGGCGAAAGTTCTGGGAACGTTGAAGAATGTGTGAAAGTCGAGCACTTTATGTCGGAAAGAAAATATGGGTATGTTTGAAGGAATAGTGGCTCCAACAATGTTATATGGTTGCGAGGCGTGGGCTATGGATAGAGTTGTACGGAGGAGGATGGATGTGCTGGAAATGAGATGTTTGAGGGCAATATGTGGTGTGAGATTGTTTGATCGAGTAAGTAATAATAGGGTAAGAGAGATGTGTGGTAATAAAAAGAGTGTGGTTGAGAGAGCAGAAGAGGGTGTTTTGAAATGGTTTGATCACATGGAGAGAATGAGTGAGGAAAGATTGACAAAATGGAAATATGTGTCAGAGGTGGAGGGAACGAGGGGAAGTGGGAGACCAAATTGGAGGTGGAAAGATGGAGTGAAAAAGTTTTTGAGTGATCGGGGCCAGAACATGCAGGAGGGTAAAAGGCGTGCAAGGAATAGGGTGAATTGGAACGATGTGGTATACCGGGGTCGACGTGTTGTTAATGGATTGAACCAGGGCATGTGAAGCGTCTGGGGTAAACCATGGAAAATTGTGTGGGGTCTGGATGTGGAAAGGAGCTGTGGTTTCGGTGCATTATTACATGACAGCTAGAGACTGAGTGTGAACGAATGGGGCCTTTGTTGTCTTTTCCTAGCGCTACCTCGCGCACATTTGGGGGGAGGGGGTTGTTATTCCGTGTGTGGCGGGGTGGCGATGGGGATGAATAAGGGCAGACAGTATGAATTATGTACATATGTATATATGTGTGTATGTGTATGATTATATATGTATACGTTGAGATGTAAAGGTATGTATATTTGCGTGTGTGGACGTGTATGTATATACATGTGTATGTGGGTGAGTTGGGCCATTTCTTTCGTCTTTTTCCTTGCGCTACCTCGCTAACGCGGGAGACAGCTACAAAGCAAAGTAAGATGAATAGAATAAGATAATATATATATATATATATATATATATATATATATATATATATATATATATATATATATATATATATATATGTATGTATATATATATCTTTTTTTTCAAACTATTCGCCATTTCCCGCATTCGCGAGGTAGCGTTAAGAACAGAGGACTGGGCCTTTGAGGGAATACTCTCACCTGGCCCAATTCTCTGTTCCTTCTTTTGGAAAAAAGAAAAAAAATATATATATATATATATATATATATATATATATATATATATATATATATATATATATATATATATATATATTTCTTTCTTTTATACATATTCGCTATTTCCCGCGTTAGCAAGGTAGCGTTAACAACAGAGAACTGAGCCTTAGAGGGAAGATCCTCACTTGGCCCCCTTCTCTGTTCCTTCTTTTGGAAAATGAAAATCGAGACGGGAGGATTTCCAACCCCCACTTTCTCCCCTTTTAGTCGTCCTTTACGACACGTAGGGAGCCGTTGGAAGTATTCTTTCTCCCGTATCGCCAGGGATATATATATATATATATATATATATATATATATATATATATATATATATATATATATATATATATATATATATTTTTTTTTTTTTTTTTTTTTCATACTATACGCCATTTCCCGCATTAGCGAGGTAGCATTAAGAACAGAGGACTGAGCCTTTGAGGGAAATCCTCACTTGGCCCCCTTCTCTGTTCCTTCTTTTGGAAAATTAAAACGAGAGGGGAGGATTCCCAGCCTCCCGCTCCCTCCCCTTTCAGTCGCCTTGTACGACACGCAGGGAATACGTGGGAAGTTTTCTTTCTCCCCTATCCCCAGGGATAATATATATATATATATATATATATATATATATATATATATATATATATATATATATATATATATATATATATATATATATATATGTCTTCTGTTGTCGCTGCGTCTTTATGAATGACTTTTTACTGATTTGCTTTTCGTGCATATTCTTCTCTGCCTTTTATATAAAAGTGAATGTAAGTGAAATGAATCTTGCTTATGGCATTACTTTACATGGAAGAGTATGTGTGCCGTTTATTATCCAACAGTACCTTCATCTGGATGGTTCTCGCGTACCATCATCTAGATGGTTTTCTCATACCATCATCTGGATGGTTCTCAAGCACCATCATGTGGATGGTTCTTGTGTACTATCATCTAGACTTCTTTCGCACCATCATCTGGATAGTTCTCACGCACCATCATGTGGATGGTTCTCGTGCACTATCATGTGGATGATTATCGCCTACCATCATCTGGATGGTTATGATGCACCATCATCTGGATGGTTCTCGCGCGCCGTCATCTGAATGGTTCTCGCCTACCATGATCTGGATTGTTCCTACGTACCATCATCTTGATGGTTCTCACGCACCATCATCTGAATGGTTCTCGCGTACCATCATCTGGAGGGTTCTCATGCACCATCATCTTGATGGTTCTCACGCACGATCATCTGGATGGTTTTCGTGCACCATCATCTGGATGGTTCTCGCCTACCATCATCCGGATGGTTCTCTCGCACCATCTGGATGGTTCTCACGTACCATCATCATGGTTCTCACTCCCTATCATCTGGATGGTTCTCGAGTACCATCATCTTTGTGGTTCTCACGCCCTATCATCTGGATGGTTCTCGAATACCATCATCTTCATGGTTCTCGTGTATCATCGTTTGGATGGTTCTCATACCATCAACTGGATGGTTCTCACGCACCATCATCTGGATGGTTGAAGTGCAGTATCATCTGAATGGTTCTCGCCTACTATCATCTGGATGTTTCTCACGCACCATCATCTGGATGGTTCTTACGCATCATCATATGGATGGCTCTCATGCGCCATCATCCGGATGGTTCTCGCGCACCTTCAGGTGGATTGTTTTTACGCACTATCATCTGGATGGTTCTCATGCACCATGATCTGGATGGTTCTCGTGCACCATCTGGATGGTTCTCACGCAGTCACCTGAATGGTTCTCACGCACCATCATATGGTTGGTTCTTATGCACCACCTGTATGATTTTCACTCCCCATCTGGATGGTTCTTGCGCACCATGTGGATGGTTCTCCCGTACCATCATGTGGATGGTTCTCACCATCTGGATGGTTCTCGTGCTTCATCTGGATGGTTCTAGTTTACCGTCATCTGGATGGTTTTAGCTCACCATCATCTGGGTGGTTCTCGCTTACCATCATCTGGATGTTTCTCACCATCATCTTAATGGTTCTCACACACCATCATCTGGATGGTTCTCGCTCACCTTCATCTGGATGGTTCCTGCGTGCCATCATCAGGATGGTTATTGCGTAAAATCGATTTATATGTATGTTTCTCACGTACCAGCATCTGGATGGTTATTGCGTAAAATCATGTGAATGTGTATGGTTTTAACGTACCATCATGTGGATGGTTGTCACGCACCATCATGTGGATGGTTGTTACGCACCATCATGTGGATGGTTCTCACGTACCATTTGGATGGTTCTCACCATATGGATGGTACTCACGCACCATATGGATGGTTATCACGCACCCATCTGGATGGTTATCACCCACATCATCTGGATGGTTGTCACGCACATCATCTGGATGGTCTCACCCACCATCATCTGCTCGGTTCTTGCGTGCCACCATCTGCATGGTTCTCATGTATCATCTGGATGGTTCTTGGATGCCACCATCTTTATGGTTATTACATAAAATCATTTGGATGGTTCTCACGCACCATCATCTGGGTGGTTCTTGCGTGTCTTCATCTGGGTGGTTCTTACGCATCATCTGGATATTTCTCACGCATCGTTATGTGGATGGTTCTCACACACCATCATGTGGATTGTTCTTATACACCATCATGTGGATGGTTCTCACACACCATCATCTAGATGGTTATTGCCTAAAATCATCTACATGGTTCTCGGCCACCATCATCTAGATGGTTATTACGTAAAATATTCTGGATGGTTCTCACGCACTTTCATGTGGATGGATCTCTACCATCATGTGCACGGTTCTTGCGTGCTGTCATCTGGATGGTTTATTCGTGCCATCATCTGGATGGTTATTGCGTGAAATGTGGATGGCTCTCACGCATTGTGTGGAAGGTTCTCACGGACCACCATGTGGATGGTTCTCACGCATCATCAATTGGATGGTTCTCGCGCACCATCATGTGGATGGTTCTCGCACCCCATATTCTGGACGGTTCTCTACCGTCATCTGCACGATTCTTGCGTGCCATCATCTGGATGGTTCTAGCGTATCGTGAGTGGTTCTCACATAGTTATCAAGATGGTTCTTGCTTGCCATCTGGATTATTGTGTAAAATCATCTGGGTGGTTTTCACGCACCATCATGTGGATGGTTCTCACCCACCATCATGTAGATGCTCTCACGCCCATCATCTGGATGGTTCTCACGCACTGTCATCTGGATGGTTTTCACGCACCATCTGGATGGTTCTCACGCGCCATCATGTGGATGGTTCTCACGCACAATCGTGTGGATTGTTCTCGCATGTTCATCTGGATGGTTCTTGCGCACAATCATCTGGAGGGTTATTGCGTAAAGTCATCTGTGGTTCTCACGTACCATCATTTGGATGGTTCTCGCGCACGATTATTTGGATGGTTCTCATGCGCCATCATATGGATGGTTCTCACGCATCATTATGTGGATGGTTCTCACGCACTCTCATCGGGATGGTTGTCACACACTATCATCTGGTTGGTTCTCTGTCATCTGCATGGATATTTCTCACGCAACATCGCGTGTATGGTTATTGCGTTAAATCCTGTGGATGGTTCTCACGCACCATCATGTGGATAGTTTTCGCGCACCATCATCTGGATGATTATTGCGTAAAGTCATCTGGATGGTTCTCACGTACCATCATGTGGATGGTTCTCCCGCACCATCATTTAGATGGTTCTCACGCACTCTCATCTGGATGGTTATCACGCACTCATCTGGGTGGTTCTCACGTATCATCATCTGGATGGTTCTCTGTCATCATCTGCACGGTTATTGCGTGTAATCATTTGGATGGCTCTCATGCACCATCGTCTGGATGGTTATTGCGTGAAATCATCCTTATGGTTCTCACGCACAGTCATGTGAATGGTTCTCACGCACTCTAATGTGGATGGTTATCGGGCACTATCATATGGTTGGTTCTCACGCACCATCATCTGGATGGTTCTCTGTCATGATCTGCACGGTTTTTGCGTGTTGTCATTTGGATGGTTTTCACGCACCATCGTCTGGATGGTTATTGCGTGAAATCACCCGGATGGTTCTCACGCACCATCAGGTGAATAGTTCTCATGCACCATCATCTGGATGGTTCTCACGCACTATCATCTGGATAGTTATTACGCATGATCATCTGGGTGGTTCTCAGGCACCATCATTTAGATGATTCTCACGCACCATCATATGGATGGTTATTGCGCCTGATCATCTGGATGGTTCTCACGCACCATCACCTGGATTGTTCTCACGAAGTCATCTGGATGGTTGTCACCCACCATCTGGATGGTTATCATGCACCATCATCAGGATTGTTCTCACGCACCATCATCTGGTTGGTTCTCTACCATAATCTGCACGGTTCTTTCGTGCCATCATTTGGATTTGTTCTCACGTATCATTTAGATGGTTCATGCGTATCATTATCTGGATGATTATTGCGTAAAATTATCTGGATGGTTCGCACACACCATCGTCTAGATTGCGTAAAATCATCTGGATGGTTCTTACGCACCATCTTGATGGTTATTGTGTAAAATCATCTGGATGGTTCTCACGTACCTTCATCTGGATGGTTAGTGTATATCATGTGGATGGTTCTCACGTACCATCATGTGGATGGTTTTCACGCAGCGTATGGATGGTTCTCACTCACCATCATTTGGATGGTTCTCACTCACCATCATGTGGATGGTTTTCACGCACCATCTGGATGGTTATTGCGTAAAATCATCTGGATGGTTCTCACGTACCATCATGTGGATAGTTCTCGCGCATCATTTGGATGGTTTTCACGCACTCATCTGGATGGATATCACGCACTATAATCTGGTTAGTTCTCACGCACCATCATCTGGATGGTTCTCTCATCTGCATGGTTCTTGCGTGTTATCATTTGGATGGTTCTCACACCATCATCTGGATGGTTATTGCGTAAAATCGTCTGGATTGTTCTCACGCGCCTCCATGTGGATGGTTCTCACGCACCATCATGTGGATGGTTCTCATGCACGATCATGTGGATGGTTATTGCCCATGATCATCTGGATGGTTCTCACGCACTATCATCTGGATGGTTATTGCGCATCATCATCTGTATGTTCCTCCGCACCACCTGGATGGTTCTCACGCACCATCATCTGGATGGTTATCATGCACCATCATCTGAATTATTCTCACGCACCATCATCTGGTTGGTTCTCTACCATCATCTGCACGGTTCTTTCGTGCCATCATTTGGATTTGTTCTCACGTATCGTCATTTGGATGGTTCATGCGTGCTACTATTTGGATGTTTTTTTGCGTAAAATCATCTGGATAGTTCGCACGTACCACCGTCTGGATGGTTCTTGCGTGCCATCATCTGGATGGTTATTGCGTAAAATCATGTGGATGGTTCTTACGCACCATCATGTGGATGGTTCTCGCGCACCATTATGTGGATAGTTAATGCGTAAAATCGTCTGGATGGTTCTCACGTAAAATGTCTGGATGGTTAGCGTAAATCATGTGAGTGGCTCTCACGCACCATCATGTGGATGGTTCTCACGCATCTGGGTGGTTCTCACTCCATGTGGGTGGTTCTCACTCACCATCATGTGGATAGTTCTCACGCACCATAATGTGGATGGTTCTCAGGCACCATCATCTGGATGGTTATTTCTTAAAATTATCTTGATGGTTCTCAGGCACCATCATCTGGATGGTTATTTCGTAAAATTATCTAGATGGTTATTGCGTAAAATCATCTGGATGTTTCTCACGTACCATCATGTGGATGGTTTTTGCTCACCATCATGGGGATGGTTCTCACACAGTCATCTGGATGGTTCTCAAGTATTATTTGGATGGTTCTCAAGCATTATTTGGATGGTTCTCTATTATCATGTGCACAGTTCTTGCTTGCCATCATCTGGATGGTTATTTCGTAAAATCATGTGGATGGTTCTCACGCACCATCATGTGGATGGTTATTGCGCAAAATTATCTGGATGATTTTCACGCATCTCTATGTGGATGGTTCTCACGCACCATCATCTGGATGGTTGTCATGCACTCACCTGGAAGGCTACCACGCACCATCATCCGGATGGTTCTCACGCACTATCATCTGCATGGTTCTCGACCATCATCTGCACGGTTCTTGCGTGCCATCATTTGGATTTGTTCTCACGTACCGTAATCTGGATGGTTCATGCGTGTCATCATCTGTTGGTTATTGCGTAGAATCATCTGGATGGTTCGCGCGCACCATTGTCTGGATAGTTCTTGTCTGCTATCATCTGTATGGTTCTCGCGTATCATCATGTGGATTTTTCTCACGTACTGTCATCTAGACGGCTCTTGCGTGACATCATCTGGATGGATAATGCGTAAAATCGTCTGGATGGTTCTTACCATCATGTTGATGGTTCTCACGTGCCATCATCTGGATGGCTGCATAAAATCATCTAGATGACTCACACACCATCATCTGGATGTTTCTCACCCACCTTCTGGATGGTTCTCACGCACCATCATATGGATAGTTCTCGAGTGCCATTATCTGGACGGTTCTCGCATACCGTCATCTGGATTGTTCTCGCGTAACATCAGGATGGTTCTCGCGTATCATCTGGATGGTTCCCGCATATCATCATCTGAATGGTTCTTGCGTATCATCTGGATGGTTCTTGTGTGCCGTCATCTGTATGGGTCTCGCGTATCATCATCTAGGTGATCCGCGCACCATCATTCTCGCGCACCATCATGCAGGTTGTTCTCGCTCACTATCATGCAGGTCGCTCTCGTGCACCATTATGCAGGTGGGTCTCGTGCACCATCATGCAGGTGGGTCTCGTGCACCATCATGCGGATTGTTCTCGCGCCCCATCATGCATGTTGTTCTCGCGCAAAATCATGCAGGTCGCTCTCGTGCACCATCATGCGGGTTGTTCTCGTGCACCATCACGCAGGTGGTTCTCGTGCACCATCATGCAGGTCGCTCTCGTGCACCATCATGCGGGTTGTTCTCGTGCACCATCACGCAGGTGGTTCTCATGCACCATCATGCAGGTTGTTCTTTCGCATCATTATGCAGGTCACTCGTGCACTGTCATGCAGGTGTTCCTTGTGCACCATCATGCAGGTAGTTCTCGCGCCAAATCACGCAGGTCGCTCGTGCGCCATCATGCAGGTGGTTCTCTCACCATCATGGAGGTGTTTCTCGCGCCCCATCATGCAGGTGGTTCTCATGCACCATCTTGCAGGTGGTTCTCGTGCACCATCATACTGGTGGTTTTCGTGCACCATCATGTAGGTGGTTCTCGCTCATGCATGTGGTTCTCGTGCACCATCATACAGGTGGTTCTCGTGCACCATCATGAAGGTGGTTCTCGCACCTCATCAGGCAGTTGGTTCTCGCGCCCAATCATGCAGGTGATTCTCGCTCACCATCATGCAGGTGGTTCTCGCGCCCCATCATGCAGGTGATTCTCGCTCACCACCATGCAAGTGGTTCTCGTACACCATCGTACTGGTGGTTCTCGTGCACCATCACGCAAGTGGTTCTCGTGCGCTACCATGCAGGTGGTTCTCGCACCCCATCATGCAGGTGGTTCTGCGCCCCATCATGCAAGTGGTTCTCGTGCACCATCATACAGGTGATTCATGTGCACTATCATGCAGGTGGTTCTCGCACCCCATCATACATGTGGTTCTCGTGCATCATCCTACAGGTGGTTCTCGTGCTTATCATGCAGGTGGTTCTCGTGCACCGTCATGCAGGTGGTGCTCGTACCCCATCATGCATGTGGTTCTCGTGCACCATCATGCAAGTGGTTCTAGTGCACCATCGTACAGGTGATTTCCATTCACTATCATGCAAGTGGTGCTCGCACCCGATCATGCATGTGGTTCTCGTGCACCTTCATGCAAGTGGTTCTAGTGCACCATCATACAGGTGATTTTCGTTCACCATCATGCAGGTGGTGCTCACACCCCATCATGCATGTGGTTCTCGTGCACCATCATGCAAGTGGTTTTAGTGCACCATCATACAGGTGGTTCTCGTGCACTGTCATGCAGGTGGTTCTCTCACCCCATCATGCAAGTGGTTCTCGTGCACCATCATACAGGTGATTCTCGTGCACTATCTTGCAGGTGGTTCTCGTGCACCATCTTACTGGTGGTTCTCGTGCACCATCATGCAGGTGGTTCTCGCACCATATCATGCATGTGGTTCTCATGTATCATCCTACAGGTGGTTCTCGTGCACTCATGCAGGTGGTTCTTCACCCCATCATGCATGTGGTTCTCGTGCATCATCCTACAGGTGGTTCTTGTGCACCATCATGCAGGTGGTTCTCGTGTACCATCATGCAGGTGGTGCTCGCACCCCATCATACAGGTGGTTCTCGTGCTCCATCATAGAGGTGATTCTCGTGCACCATCATGCAGGTGGTTCTCGTGCACTATCATACAGGTGGTTTTTCACCTCATCATGCATGTGGTTCTCTTGCATCGTCATACAGGTGCTTCCCGTGACCGTCATGCAGGTTGTTCTCGTGCACCATCATGCAGGTGGTTCTCGTGCACCATCATGCAGGTGGTTCTCGTGCACCATCATGTAACTGGTTTTTGTGCACCATCATACAGGTGGTTCTCGTGCACCATCATACAGGTGGTTCTCATGCACCATCATACAGGTAGTTCTCGTGCATGATCATGCAGGTGGTTCTCATGCACCATCATACAGGTAGTTCTCGTGCATGATCATGCAGGTGGTTCTCATGCACCATCATACAGGTAGTTCTCGTGCATGATCATGCAGGTGGTTCTCGTATCCTGTCGTCTGGAAGGTTCTCTCGTGCCACCACCTGTCTGGCACATGTAACAACAGCGGATGTGTTGGGGGAACCATTAGCCTAACACGTGGGCTTCCCTACCACCTTCATCTTGTATAATAAGCTGACACAGACCAGCACAGACAGGTCTTGGCTCTGACACTGTGACACGTGTGGAGGCGGTACACTGTGGATATCAAGGCCAGGTGACCGTGAGGTGTGGCTGGCACGCTCCAACAATACATGTCACCCTTCTCTAATCCTCCCCCATCCCCCTCTCCTCGCCATTATTGATGGAATTCCGTGAAATCATCTTAACGCTAAACCTCCCCAGCTCCACCTCGCCTGTATGGACCACCAGCCCCGTGCGTGGTAGTGCGATTTGAACCTTTATGACCCGTGGACTGAGACGCTATTGTTCCTTGTATGAAAAAGATATATAAGAGCTGGTGCTCTCTCTCTCTCTCTCTCTCTCTCTCTCTCTCTCTCTCTCTCTCTCTCTCTCTCTCTCTCTCGTACATTCACTGGTTCGTCAGATACGTGATCGGAACCCCTGAGGAATGTGTGACGTTACGTAATTACCTGTTTGTACTGTACGTGGAGGGGATGTGACACTCGTGCTTTGTGTTGAGTTCTCGATGATGTAGGTACGATGTGTAGTGAATGTCTGTATGTAGGTAGGATGTGTAGTGAATGTCTGTATGTAGGTAGGATGTGTAGTGAATGTCTGTATGTAGGTAGGATGTGTGGTGAATGTCTGTATGTAGGTACGATGTGTAGTGAATGTCTGTATGTAGGTAGGATGTGTGGTAAATGTCTGTATGTAGGTAGGATGTGTAGTGAATGTCTGTATGTAGGTAGGATGTGTGGTGAATGTCTGTATGTAGGTAGGATGTGTAGTGAATGTCTGTATGTAGGTAGGATGTGTGGTGAATGTCTGTATGTAGGTAGGATGTGTGGTGAATGTCTGTATGTAGGTAGGATGTGTGGTGAATGTCTCTATGTATGTACGATGTGTAGTGAATGTCTGTATGTAGGCACGATGTGTGGTGAATGTCTGTATGTAGGTTGGATGTGTAGTGAATGTCTGAATGTAGGTAGGATGTGTAGTGAATGTCTGTATGTAGGTAGGATGTGTGGTGAATGTCTGTATGTAGGTAGGATGTGTGGTGAATGTCTGTATGTAGGTACGATGTGTAGTGAATGTCTGTATGTAGGTAGGATGTGTAGTGAATGTCTGTATGTAGGTAGGATGTGTGGTGAATGTCTGTATGTAGGTAGGATGTGTGGTGAATGTCTGTATGTAGGTAGGATGTGTAGTGAATGTCTGTATGTAGGTAGGATGTGTAGTGAATGTCTGTATGTAGGTAGGATGTGTAGTGAATGTCTGTATGTAGGTAGGATGTGTAGTGAATGTCTGTATGTAGGTACGATGTGTAGTGAATGTCTGTATGTAGGTAGGATGTGTGGTGAATGTCTGTATATAGGTAGGATGTGTAGTGAATGTCTGTATGTCGGTACGATGTGTAGTGAATGTCTGTATGTAGGTAGGATGTGTGGTGAATGTCTGTATGTAGGTAGGATGTGTGGTGAATGTCTGTATGGAGGTAGGATGTGTAGTGAATGTCTGTATGTAGGTAGGATGTGTAGTGAATGTCTGTATGTAGGTAGGATGTGTACTGAATGTATGTAGGTAGGATTTGCGGTAAATGTCTGTATGTAGGTAGGATGTGTAGTGAATGTCTGTATGTAGGTACGATGTGTGGTGAATGTCTGTATGTAGGTAGGATGTGTGGTGAATGTCTGTATGTAGGTACGATGTGTAGTGAATGTCTGTATGTAGGTAGGATGAGTGGTGAATGTCTGTATGTAGGTAGGATGTGTGGTGAATGTCTGTATGTAGGAACGATGTGTAGTGAATGTCTGTATGTAGGTAGGATGTGTGGTGAATGTCTGTATGTAGGTAGGATGTGTAGTGAATGTCTGTATGTAGGTAGGATGTGTGGTGAATGTCTGTATGTAGGTAGGATGTGTAGTGAATGTCTGTATTGAGGTAGGATGTGTGGTGAATGTCTGTATGTAGGTAGGATGTGTGGTGAATGTCTGTATGTAGGTAGGATGTGTGGTGAATGTCTCTATGTAGGTACGATGTGTAGTGAATGTCTGTATGTAGGTAGGATGTGTGGTGAATGTCTGTATGTAGGTTGGATGTGTAGTGAATGTCTGTATGTAGGTAGGATGTGTAGTGAATGTCTGTATGTAGGTATGATGTGTGGTGAATGTCTGTATGTAGGTAGGATGTGTGGTGAATGTCTGTATGTAGGTACGATGTGTAGTGCATGTCTGTATGTAGGTAGGATGTGTGGTGAATGTCTGTATGTAGGTACGATGTGTAGTGAATGTCTGTATGTAGGTAGGATGTGTGGTGAATGTCTGTATGTAGGTAGGATGTGTAGTGAATGTCTGTATGTAGGTAGGATGTGTAGTGAATGTCTGTATGTAGGTAGGATGTGTAGTGAATGTCTGTATGTAGGTAGGATGTGTGGTGAATGTCTATATGTAGGTAGGATGTGTAGTGAATGTCTGTATGTAGATAGGATGTGTGGTGAATGTCTGTATGTAGGTAGGATGTGTAGTGAATGTCTGTATGTAGGTAGGATGTGTAGTGAATGTCTGTATGTAGGTAGGATGTGTAGTGAATGTCTGTATGTAGGTAGGATGTGTAGTGAATGTCTGTATGTAGGTAGGATGTGTAGTGAATGTCTGTATGTAGGTAGGATGTGTGGTGAATGTCTGTATGTAGGTAGGATGTGTAGTGAATGTCTGTATGTAGGTAGGATGTGTAGTGAATGTCTGTATGTAGGTAGGATGTGTGTGAATGCTGTATGTAGGTAGGATGTGTGGTGAATGTCTTATGTAGGTAGGGTGTGTAGTGAATGTCTGTATGTAGGTAGGATGTGTGGTGAATGTCTGTATGTAGGTAGGGTGTGTAGTGAATGTCTGTATGTAGGTAGGATGTGTGGTGAATGTCTGTATGTAGGTAGGGTGTGTAGTGAATGTCTGTATGTAGGTAGGATGTGTGGTGAATGTCTGTATGTAGGTACGATGTGTGGTGAATGTCTGTATGTAGGTAGGATGTGTAGTGAATGTCTGTATGTAGGTAGGGTGTGTAGTGAATGTCTGTAAGTAGGTAGGGTGTGTAGTGAATATCTGTATGTAGGTAGGGTGTGTAGTGAATGTCTGTATGTAGGTAGGGTGTGTAGTGAATGTCTGTATGTAGGTAGGATGTGTGGTGAATGTCTGTATGTAGGTAGGATGTGTGGTGAATGCCTTTATGTAGGTACGATGTGTGGTGAATGTCTGTATGTAGGTACGATGTGTAGTGAATGTCTGTATGTAGGTAGGATGTGTGGTGAATGTCTGTATGTAGGTACGATGTGTAGTGAATGTCTGTATGTAGGTAGGATGTGTGGTGAATGTCTGTATGTAGGTAGGATGTGTAGTGAATGTCTGTATGTAGGTAGGATGTGTAGTGAATGTCTGTATGTAGGTAGGATGTGTAGTGAATGTCTGTATGTAGGTAGGATGTGTGGAGAATGTCTGTATGTAGGTAGGATGTGTAGTGAATGTCTGTATGTAGGTAGGATGTGTGGTGAATGTCTGTATGTAGGTAGGATGTGTAGTGAATGTCTGCATGTAGGTAGGATGTGTAGTGAATGTCTGTATGTAGGTAGGATGTGTAGTGAATGTCTGTATGTAGGTAGGATGTGTAGTGAATGTATGTAGGTACGATGTGTAGTGAATATCTGTATGTAGGTAGGATGTGTGGTGAATGTCTGTATATAGGTAGGATGTGTAGTGAATGTCTGTATGTCGGTACGATGTGTAGTGAATGTCTGTATGTAGGTAGGATGTGTGGTGAATGTCTGTATGTAGGTAGGATGTGTGGTGAATGTCTGTATGTAGGTAGGATGTGTAGTGAATATCTGTATGTAGGTAGGATGTGTAGTGAATGTCTGTATGTAGGTAGGGTGTGTACTGAATTTATGTAGGTAGGATTTGCTGTAAATGTCTGTATGTAGGTAGGATGTGTAGTGAATGTCTGTATGTAGGTACGATGTGTGGTGAATGTCTGTATGTAGGTAGGATGTGTGGTGAATGTCTGTATGTAGGTACGATGTGTAGTGAATGTCTGTATGTAGGTAGTATGAGTGGTGAATGTCTGTATGTAGGTAGGATGTGTGGTGAATGTCTGTATGTAGGAACGATGTGTAGTGAATGTCTGTATGTAGGTAGGATGTGTGGTGAATGTCTGTGTGTAGGTAGGGTGTGTAGTGAATGTCTGTATGTAGGTAGGATGTGTGGTGAATGTCTGTATGTAGGTAGGGTGTGTAGTGAATGTCTGAATGTAGGTAGGATGTGTGGTGAATGTCTGTATGTAGGTAGGATGTGTGGTGAATGCCTGTATGTAGGTAGGATGTGTGGTGAATGTCTTTATGTAGGTAGGGTGTGTAGTGAATGTCTGTATGTAGGTAGGATGTGTGGTGAATGTCTGTATGTAGGTAGGGTGTGTAGTGAATGTCTGTATGTAGGTAGGATGTGTGGTGAATATCTGTATGTAGGTAGGTTGTGTAGTGAATGTCTGTATGTAGGTAGGATGTGTGGTGAATGTCTGTATGTAGGTAGGATGTGTGGTGAATGTCTGTCTGTCCGGTATGATGTGTGATCTGTAGGTAGACTGTCTGTAAGTAGTAGGATGTGTAGTGAATGTCTGTATGTAGGTAGGATGCGGGGTGAATGTCTGTATGTAGGTAGGATGTGTGGTGAATGTCTGTGTGTAGGTAGGGTGTGTGGTGAATGTCTGTATGTAGGTAGGATGTGTGGTGAATGTCTGTGTGTAGGTAGGATATGTGGTGAATGTCTGTATGTAGGTAGGGTGTGTGGTGAATGTCTGTATGTAGGTAGGGTGTGTGGTGAATGTCTGTATGTAGGTAGGATGTGTGGTGAATGTCTGTATGTAGGTAGGATGTGTGGTGAATGTCTGTATGTAGGTAGGATGTGTGGTGAATGTCTGTATGTAGGTAGGATGTGTGGTGAATGTCTGTATGTAGGTAGGATGTGTGGTGAATGTCTGTATGTAGGTAGGATGTGTGGTGAATGTCTGTATGTAGTGGTGTGTCTTGTGTTTTGTTGTAACATTGTTGGATGAAATAATTGTAGATAGTGTTAACCACCATTGTTTCATGTTGCGTATATCTGTAATTGGTATTTTGATGTTTGTGTTCTTCAGTGACTGTTTCGTACGGAACGTTGAATGTGTTATGTTAGCAGTATTGCCATATCTGGTATGAATAGTCATTGAACCTAAGCTCTAAAGCTGTCGTCATTGTTCTAACAATACACGCTCGAAATTCACAGCTCGGGGATTATATGTGTTTATAGTTATGATTGCAATGATTATGATTGACTAGATTCTCCAGAAAGAGGTTGTCGTAATTATGAGCACAGATGAGATTATGTGCACATGCGTGTGATGTGTAAGCCCACAGATAAGATTATTTGCACGTGCGTGTGATGTGTGAGCCCACAGATAAGATTATGTGCTCGTGCGTCTAATGTGTGAGTCCACAGATAAGATTATGTGCACGTGCGTGTGATGTGTGAGCCCACAGATAAGATTATGTGCTCGTGCGTCTAATGTGTGAGCCCACAGATAAGATTATGTGCACGTGCGTGTGATGTGTGAGCCCACAGATAAGATTATGTGCACGTGCGTGTGATGTGTGATCCCACAGTTAAGGTAATGTGCACGTGCGTGTGATGTGTAACCCACAGTTAAGGTAATGTGCACGTACGTGTGATGTGTGAGCCCACAGTTAAGGTAATGTGCACGTGCGTGTGATGTGTGAGCCCACAGTCAAGGTAATGTGCACGTGCGTGTGATGTGTGAGCCCAGCTACTACGCTATTCTAACACACGCCTCCAGACTTCCTTCCAGTGACCTGCTCTCTCTGCCCCTGTCCGTCCTCTGACCTGCGACTTTTCAACTATGACCAGCCTGTGGCCTCTGACATGGTCTGACCTGCCCACTCCTGTGGCCTCTGACATGCTTCGTCTGACCTGCCCACTCCTGTGGCCCCTGACATGCGTCGTCTGACATGCCCACTCCATGAACTCCTCACCATTCGCCACCTCACAATAAATCAACCATTTTCCTTTGGAATGGAAAAGTTGCTGAGTGAAATGCTTTCTCCAAAGCGGCTTCAGTTGTTGGATGCTGTAAGGATAATTCTACCTGATTCCCAGAGCAGGGTTCATATCCTGCTCTCTGACAGTAAGTCGTCAATAACGGACTTCCGTGGTGTAGCGGTTAGCGTTCCTGACATTGACGCATTCACGGGCTGCCCAGGGTCGAGCGCATAGGTTCAGATCCTGGATGTGGTGGTCGGTCCACACTCAAACCAACTGTTCATCCACCCTTAGGGGTTGGTCGATAAAATGGGTACCTGTCTCAGGCTGAGGTATATATGTATATATAACGTTGATGGGATGGCCTTGATTAGGGCCTCAGTTGCCCATGCCGTCTCAGTTAACACACACACACACACACACACACACACACACACACACAAAATTAATGTTATATACGCTGATCGCTGGAGCAGTCACACCCAAATCCTGTCTGCTCTGACGAACTCTTCTCTTCCACGTCAGATGTTATTTGCTGATCTCAGTCTCAATGATTATAACACAAACACATGCACAGGTGTGTGGTGGTGGCGGTGGCTCAGCCATCAATCGCTGCAGGTCTACTAGACCAACCCGTTTGTCGTTCAAACTGATATCATCGAAGTATATTCGAAGCGTCTCGGTTGCTTCGTGGCCTCAGCGATCTAAAGGCTGCTCCTGTCGAGAGAGGGGAATCCTGTGCCTGAGTCCCAGTGTGAGCTGTTGGTTTGGTCTGTTTTACGTCCTGGTGTTTGGTACTTCATGTATCATCACTACAGATACTTTGAATAGCGTCATGCTTTTGTGAATGTGTGTGATTGGGTTTAAGACTTATCAACTGCTAGGGTCATTAGGGGCGTCACCAAGTTATGAATACCAAATGAAAGATCATAAACACCTTCAGATGTTACATATAATTCTAAGGCCACATACACTCACTGTAATAATGGTACATGAGTGTGTGTGTGTGTGTATGTGTGTGTGCGTGTGTGTCTGTGTGCTTCTGCTGTTGGAGATGATAGGCACTGTCATCTGATTTGGTCATTAATCCAGTAATCCTTGTATGTAGATTGAAAATATATTATTACAAAATGTACGTTGGCTCATAACTGTATCTCGTAACTTGAAGTTGCTTTGTGTGTGTGTGTGTGTGTGTGTTTGTGTGTGTGTGTGTGTGTTTGTGTGTGTGTGTGTGTGTTTGTGTGTGTGTGTGTGTGTTTGTGTGTGTGTGTGTGTGTGTGTGTGTGTGTTTGTGTGTGTGTGTGTGTGTGTGTGTGTGTGTGTGTGTTTGTGTGTGTGTGTGTGTGTGTGTTTGTGTGTGTGTGTGTGTGTGTGTTTGTGTGTGTGTGTGTGTGTGTGTGTGTGTGTGTTTGTGTGTGTGTGTGTGTGTGTGTGTTTGTGTGTGTGTGTGTGTGTGTGTGTGTGTGTGTGTGTGTGTTTGTGTGTGTGTGTGTGTGTGTGTGTGTGTGTTTGTGTGTGTCTGTGTGTGTGTGCGTGTGTAAGGAACCTTTACAGTCGTGGGGTCCAGCCTTTTGTCTTTGTCATATAGTTTTTTGAACTTTCCAAAAGCAGTTGTATTTATTCCCTTTTAGCTCAGCCTCTACCACAAATTGGATACTCTGTTGCTGAGAATATGCATCCTCACCTCCCTCCGGACTCTACCATGGCCTGGCTGCCACTTGTCTGAACTCTTCTTGTATCAAAGTACTGTCCAGGTCTTAGAAGGACAAGTGTCCGGGAAATCGAGTTATTAATGGTGGCAGTTGACTGGTGGCTGATACTTGATAGACAAGAGGCATGTCGAGTCCCATACACTCTGCGTCAGTTGTGTGGTGTACCACTGTCAGCTGTGTGTTCCGCGTGCAATGCTTACGTGCAGTGCTTCGAGAGGGAGTCGTGGGTGTGAACTGGTTCTTGTATGTATATATCAGAACATGTAATGTTCTCACGTAGATTAGACTAAACAATTTTACTAATGCTTGCCCGAGAGCTGAATCAAGGCTATCAAGAACAGCAGGTGGTCAGCGTCGACGGGGTCAGGGAATGGGCGGCCTGTTTCACTCTACAGGAGGGCCCACAGTGAGTGGTCGGGGTCCTGGAGAGATAAGTTTTGTCTCGCCGGTGTTCCAGTGTTAGAAAGACCACCTGCTGTTCCCCGTAGCCAGGGTTCGACTCTCGGACACGCAGTGACAAAATTGTTGAGATTATATCTATGTGCGTGGGTCTTCAAACGTCTTTTTTTCATATTTCTTCATTGCGAGAGATGCCTGTAAATCAGGCAAAAAGTTGATTGCTTGCTTGACTTATATCCACCAATCGAAAACTCTTTTAACACCTTCTCCAGGTATTAAAGATTATAACTCTGTGACCACAAACACACACACACACACACACACACACACACACACATACACACACACACACACACACACACACACACACACACACACACACACACACATACATTCACATGTAGATCTGTCCATGATGATAACTATTTAGACAATGAATATTCTTTTTATATTTTCTTCTTAAAGTTGATAGATTGTTTATATTTTACCTTTACCCTCGACAGTTTTAAAACTTTGGAAATGACTGAAGTAAAGGTGAGGAGAGAGGAACCAGGTTAAACGAACATAAGAGGGGATGAGATGTGTGGACTGTGCCTGGCAAAAATATTGTATATGTAACATGATACTTTATCACTTGTATATGTAACATAGATTAATACTTTATCAATAAAACAGTACCTTATATACTAGGTAAATATGAAATGAAAATTATTATTATCAATATATATATATATATATATATATATATATATATATATATATATATATATATATATATATATATTTTTTTTTTTTTTTTATTTTGCTTTGTCGCTGTCTCCTGCGTTTGGGAGGTAGCGCAAGGAAACAGACGAAAGAAATGGCCCAACCCACCCCCATACACATGTATATACATACACGTCCACACACGCAAATATACATACCTACACAGCTTTCCATGGTTTACCCCAGACGCTTCATATGCCCTGAATTCAATCCACTGACAGCATGTCAATATATATATATATATATATATATATATATATATATATATATATATATATATATATATATATATATATATCCCTGGGGATAGGGGAGAAAGAATACTTCCCACGTATTCCCTGCGTGTCGTAGAAGGCGACTAAAAGGGGAGGGAGCGGGGGGCTGGAAATCCTCCCCTCTCGTTTTTTTTTTTAATTTTCCAAAAGAAGGAACAGAGGGGGCCAGGTGAGGATATTCCAAAAAAGGCCCAGTCCTCTGTTCTTGACGCTACCTCGCTAACGCGGGAAGTGGCGAATAGTTTGAATATATATATATATATATATCCCTGGGGATAGGGGAGAAAGAATACTTCCCACGTATTCCCTGCGTGTCGTAGAAGGCGACTAAAAGGGAAGGGAGCGGGGGGCTGGAAATCCTCCCCTCTCATCTTTTTTTTTTTTTTTTCCAAAAGAAGGAACAGAGAAGGGGGCCAGGTGAGGATATTCCCTCAAAGGCCCAGTCCTCTGTTCTTAACGCTACCTCGCTAATGCGGGAAATGGCGAATAGTATGAAAGACAAAAGATATATATATTATCTCTCTCTCTCTCTCTCTCTCTCTCTCTCTCTCTCTCTCTCTCTCTCTCTCTCTCTCTCTCTCTCATACATATCCGCCATTTCCCGCGTTAGCGAGGTAGCGTCAAGAACAGAGGAATAAGCCTTAGAAGGAATATCCTCACTTGGTCCCCTTCTCTGTTCCTTCTTTTAGAAAATTAAAAAAAGGGAGTGGAGAGGATTTCCAGCCCCCCGGCTTCCTCCCCTTTTAGTCGCCTTCTACGAATGGACGAAGGCAAGCAAGTATGAATATGAACATTTGTATGTATATTTGTATGTATATGTTGATATGTATATGTACTTGTGCATGTATGGGCGTTTATATATTATAAATTTTAGGGAGAATAAAAAGATGTTCTGGAAGGAGGTAAATAGGGTGCGTAAGACAAGGGAGCAAATGGGAACTTCAGTGAAGGGCGTAAATGGGGAGGTGATAACAAGTAGTGGTGATGTGAGAAGGAGATGGAATGAGTATTTTGAAGGTTTGTTGAATGTGTCTGATGACAGAGTGGCAGATATAGGGTGTTTGGGTCGAGGTGGTGTGCAAAGTGAGAGGGTTAGGGAAAATGATTTGGTAAACAGAGAAGAGGTAGTAAAAGCTTTGCGGAAGATGAAAGCCGGCAAGGCAGCAGGTTTGGATGGTATTGCAGTGGAATTTATTAAAAAAGGGGATGACTGTATTGTTGACTGGTTGGTAAGGTTATTTAATGTATGTATGACTCATGGTGAGGTGCCTGAGGATTGGCGGAATGCGTGCATAGTGCCATTGTACAAAGGCAAAGGGGATAAGAGTGAGTGCTCAAATTACAGAGGTATAAGTTTGTTGAGTATTCCTGGTAAATTATATGGGAGGGTATTGATTGAGAGGGTGAAGGCATGTACAGAGCATCAGATTGGGGAAGAGCAGTGTGGTTTCAGAAGTGGTAGAGGATGTGTGGATCAGGTGTTTGCTTTGAAGAATGTATGTGAGAAATACTTAGAAAAGCAAATGGATTTGTATGTAGCATTTATGGATCTGGAGAAGGCATATGATAGAGTTGATAGAGATGCTCTGTGGAAGGTATTAAGAATATATGGTGTGGGAGGCAAGTTGTTAGAAGCAGTGAAAAGTTTTTATCGAGGATGTAAGGCATGTGTACGTGTAGGAAGAGAGGAAAGTGATTGGTTCTCAGTGAATGTAGGTTTGCGGCAGGGGTGTGTGATGTCTCCATGGTTGTTTAATTTGTTTATGGATGGGGTTGTTAGGGAGGTAAATGCAAGAGTCTTGGAAAGAGGGGCAAGTATGAAGTCTGTTGTGGATGAGAGAGCTTGGGAAGTGAGTCAGTTGTTGTTCGCTGATGATACAGCGCTGGTGGCGGATTCATGTGAGAAACTGCAGAAGCTGGTGACGGAGTTTGGTAAAGTGTGTGAAAGAAGAGAGTTAAGAGTAAATGTGAATAAGAGCAAGGTTATTAGGTACAGTAGGGTTGAGGGTCAAGTCAATTGGGAGGTGAGTTTGAATGGAGAAAAACTGGAGGAAGTGAAGTGTTTTAGATATCTGGGAGTGGATCTGTCAGCGGATGGAACCATGGAAGCGGAAGTGGATCATAGGGTGGGGGAGAGGGCGAAAATTTTGGGAGCCTTGAAAAATGTGTGGAAGTCGAGAACATTATCCCGGAAAGCAAAAATGGGTATGTTTGAAGGAATAGTGGTTCCAACAATGTTGTATGGTTGCGAGGCGTGGGCTACGGATAGAGGTGTGCGCAGGAGGATGGATGTGCTGGAAATGAGATGTTTGAGGACAATGTGTGGTGTGAGGTGGTTTGATCGAGTAAGTAACGTAAGGGTAAGAGAGATGTGTGGAAATAAAAAGAGCGTGGTTGAGAGAGCAGAAGAGGGTGTTTTGAAATGGTTTGGGCACATGGAGAGAATGAGTGAGGAAAGATTGACCAAGAGGATATATGTGTCGGAGGTGGAGGGAACGAGGAGAAGAGGGAGACCAAATTGGAGGTGGAAAGATGGAGTGAAAAGGATTTTGTGTGATCGGGGCCTGAACATGCAGGAGGGTGAAAGGAGGGCAAGGAATAGAGTGAATTGGAGCGATGTGGTATACAGGGGTTGACGTGCTGTCAGTGGATTGAATCAAGGCATGTGAAGCGTCCGGGGTAAACCATGGAAAGCTGTGTAGGTATGTATATTTGCGTGTGTGGACGTGTGTATGTACATGTGTATGGGGGGGGTTGGGCCATTTCTTTCGTCTGTTTCCTTGCGCTACCTCGCAAACGCGGGAGACAGCAACGAGGTATAAAAAAAAAAAAAAAAAAAAAAAAAAAAATATATATATATATATATATATATATATATATATATATATATATATATATATATATATATATATATATATTTTCTTTTTTTTCTTTTATACTATTCGCCATTTCCCGCATTAGCGAGGTAGCGTTAAGAACAGAGGACTGGGCCTTTGAGAGAATATCCTCACGTGGCCCCTTCTCTGTTCCTTCTTTTGGAAAATTAGAAAAAAATGAGAGGGGAAGAGTGGTTTGGGAATGTCTGGGGAGTAAAGTCAGGGGTTAGTGAGAGGACAAGAGCAAGGGAAGGAGTAGCAGTACTCCTGAAACAGGAGTTGTGGGAGTATGTGATAGAATGTAAGAAAGTAAATTCTCGATTAATATGGGTAAAACTGAAAGTTGACGGAGAGAGATGGGTGATTATTGGTGCATATGCACCTGGGCATGAGAAGAAAGATCATGAGAGGCAAGTGTTTTGGGAGCAGCTGAATGAGTGTGTTAGTGGTTTTGATGCACGAGACCGGGTTATAGTGATGGGTGATTTGAATGCAAAGGTGAGTAATGTGGCAGTTGAGGGAATAATTGGTATACATGGGGTGTTCAGTGTTGTAAATGGAAATGGTGCAGAGCTTGTAGATTTGTGCTGAAAAAGGACTGGTGATTGGGAATACCTGGTTTAAAAAGCGAGATATACATAAGTATACGTATGTAAGTAGGAGAGATGGCCAGAGAGCGTTATTGGATTGCGTGTTAATTGACAAGCGCGCGAAAGAGAGATTTTTAGATGTTAATGTGCTGAGAGGTGCAACTGGAGGGATGTCTGATCATTATCTTGTGGAGGCTAAGGTGAAGATTTGTATGGGTTTTCAGAAAAGAAGAGTGAATGTTGGGGTGAAGAGGGTGGTGAGAGTAAGTGAGCTTGGGAAGGAGACTTGTGTGAGTAAGTACCAGGAGAGACTGAGTACAGAATGGAAAAAGGTGAGAACAATGGAAGTAAGGGGAGTGGGGTAGGAATGGGATGTATTTAGGGAATCAGTGATGGAGTGCGCAAAAGATGCTTGTGGCATGAGAAACGTGGGAGGTGGGTTGATTAGAAAGGGTAGTGAGTGGTGGGATGAAGAAGTAAGATTATTAGTGAAAGAGAAGAGAGAGGCATTTGGACGATTTTTGCAGGGAAAAAATTCAATTGAGTGGGAGATGTATGAAAGAAAGAGACAGGAGGTCAAGAACAGGTGCAAGAGGTGAAAAAGAGGGCAAATGAGAGTTGGGGTGAGGGAGTATCATTAAATTTTAGGGAGAATAAAAAGATGTTCTGGAAGGAGGTAAATAAAGTGCGTAAGACAAGGGAGCAAATGGGAACCTCAGTGAAGGGCGCTAATGGGGAGGTGATAACAAGTAGTGGTGATGTGAGAAGGAGATGGAGTGAGTATTTTGAAGGTTTGTTGAATGTGTTTGATGATAGAGTGGCAGATATAGGGTGTTTTGGTAAAGGTGGTGTGCAAAGTGAGAGGGTTAGGGAAAATGATTTGGTAAACAGAGAAGAGGTAGTAAAAGCTTTGCGGAAGATGAAAGCCGGCAAGGCAGCAGGTTTGGATGGTATTGCAGTGGAATTTATTAAAAAAGGGGGTGACTGTATTGTTGACTGGTTGATAAGGTTATTTAATGTATGTATGACTCATGGTGAGGTGCCTGAGGATTGGCGGAATGCGTGCATAGTGCCATTGTACAAAGGCAAAGGGGATAAGAGTGAGTGCTCAAATTACAGAGGTATAAGTTTGTTGAGTATTCCTGGTAAATTATATGGAAGGCTATTGATTGAGAGGGTAAAGGCATGTACAGAGCATCAGATTGGGGAAGAGCAGTGTGGTTTCAGAAGTGGTAGAGGATGTGTGGATCAGGTGTTTGCTTTGAAGACTGTATGTGAGAAATACTTAGAAAAGCAAATGGATTTGTATGTAGCATTTATGGATCTGGAGAAGGCATATGATAGAGTGGATAGAGATGCTCTGTGGAAGGTATTAAGAATATATGGTTTGGGAGGCAAGTTGTTAGAAGCAGTGAAAAGTTTTTATCGAGGATGTAAGGCATGTGTACGTGTAGGAAGAGAGGAAAGTGATTGGTTCTCAGTGAATGTAGGTTTGCGGCAGGGGTGTGTGATGTCTCCATGGTTGTTTAATTTGTTTATGGATGGGGTTGTTAGGGAGGTGAATGCAAGAGTTTTGGAAAGAGGGGCAAGTATGAAGTCTGTTGTGGATGAGAGAGCTTGGGAAGAGAATCAGTTGTTGTTTGCTGATGATACAGCGCTGGTGACTGATTCATGTGAGAAACTGCAGAAGCTGGTAACTGAGTTTGGTAAAGTGTGTGAAAGAAGAAAGTTAAGAGTAAATGTGAATAAGAGCAAGGTTATTAGGTACAGTAGGGTGGAGGGTCAAGTCAATTGGGAGGTAAGTTTGAATGGAGAAAAACTGGAGGAAGTAAAGTGTTTTAGATATCTGGGAGTGGATCTGGCAGCGGATGGAACCATGGAAGCGGAAGTGAATCATAGGGTGGGGGAGGGGGCGAAAATCCTGGGAGCCTTGAAGAATGTGTGGAAGTCGAGAACATTATCTCGGAAAGCAAAAATGGGTATGTTTGAAGGAATAGTGGTTCCAACAATGTTGTATGGTTGCGAGGTGTGGGCTATGGATAGAGTAGTGCGCAGGAGGATGGATGTGCTGGAAATGAGATGTTTGAGGACAATGTGTGGTGTGAGGTGGTTTGATCAAGTAAGTAACGTAAGGGTAAGAGAGAGGTGTGGAAACAAAGAGAGCGTGATTGAGAGAGCAGAAGAGGGTGTTTTGAAATGGTTTGGGCACATGGAGAGAATGAGTGAGGAAAGATTGACCAAGAGGATATATGTGTCGGAGGTGGAGGGAACGAGGAGAAGTGGGAGACCAAATTGGAGGTGGAAAGATGGAGTGAAAAAGATTTTGTGTGATCGGTGCCTGAACATGCAGGAGGATGAAAGGCGGGCAAGGAATAGAGTGAATTGGATCGATGTGGTATACCGGGGTTGACGTGCTGTCAGTGGATTGAATCAGGGCATGTGAAGCGTCTGGGGTAAACCATGGAAAGTTGTGTGGGGCCTGGATGTGGAAAGGGAGCTGTGGTTTCGGGCATTATTGCATGACAGCTAGAGACTGAGTGTGAACGAATGGGGCCTTTGTTGTCTTTTCCTAGCGCTACCTCGCACACATGAGGGGGGAGGGGGATGGTATTCCATGTGCGGCGAGGTGGCGATGGGAATGAATAAAGGCAGACAGTGTGAATTGTGTGCATGGGTATATATGTATATGTCTGTGTGTGTATATATATGTGTACATTGAGATGTATAGGTATGTATATTTGCGTGTGTGGACGTGTATGGTGGACGTGTATGGGGGTGGGTTGGGCCATTTCTTTCGTCTGTTTCCTTGCGCTACCTCTCAAACGCGGGAGACAGCGAGAAAGCAAAATAAATACAAATAAATAAATAAATATATATATATATATATATATATATATATATATATATATATATATATATATATATATATATATATATATATATGCATATGAGTGGATGAGCCACTCTACGTCTGTTTCCTGGCGCTACCTCGCTCACGCGGGAAACGACGATCAAGTAGGATATATATATATATATATATATATATATATATATATATATATATATATATATATATATATATATATATATATATCATAAAAACCTCCAACAGCCAGGATCGAACCTGGGACCCGCTAGGCTATGGGCCAGGTTCGATCCTGGCTGTTGGAGGTTTGTATGTTCTATGAAGGTGCGCGTTTCTATGCACTATGTTCATATATATATATATATATATATATATATATATATATATATATATATATATATATATTGGAAAGGATCACAATTTTGCGCGTGATCAAGATATTCCTATGAGTCCACGGGGAAAATGAAACACGAAAAGTTCCCAAGTGCACTTTCGTGTAATAATCACACCATCAGGGGAGACACAAGAGAGAAATATAACAGTCAGTTGATATACATCGAAGAGACGAAGCTAGGACGCTATTTGGTGAACATGTGATTGTCCAAAACATGTTTTTTTTTTTTTTTTTTTTCCAAAAGAAGGAACAGAGAACGAGGCCAGGTGAGGATATTCCCTCAGAGGCCCAGTCCTTTGTTCTTAACGCTACCTTGCTAACGCGGGAAATGGCGAATAGTATGAAAGAAAAAAAAAGAATATATATATATATATATATATATATATATATATATATATATATATATATATATATATATATATATATATATACCAACCTACCACAACGTACTATAGTACGTTGTGTGACATTGTAATCCTTAAACATATTGCTGTTTTCTATGATGAGTAATAAAAAAGCTCAGGTTTCCACCATCATCATCTTTCAGTCTGGCTGGTACCATGATATGGCGGTGCGTACACACGTCATTAATACTTCGAAGCAACGCGTCCTTCAGTGAATCTTCTCTGACGTGTAGTGGTTGATCCTGGGCTTCAGGAGGAGGTAGTGCCCAGTAGGCCCGACCCCAGGCAGCAACTGACGTCCTCAGTCTACATCTTCCCCGCACGACCAACCTTCCTCCTCCGCCACTCGCCCCTCACCCTCCGTCCGCTTCACTTCCATACTGGTAAGTCGAGCCCTAGCATCGTTTGCCGTACTTGTTTGAAACAGTTTAAACTAATATATTTCCCTACACGTTGGAAATAGTAAGTACGGTTTATAATTTCTTTTTTTCTCGCTTAGCTTGTGTAACGTTACCATTATCGGATCAATTATTATCTTTTTATCTTTCATTTATAGTCTGTGTCATGAAGAAAAGAGAACACGTAGTGTGGTTTACATTTCCTATTTCTTAGTCCATTTACTGTAAATGTCATCCAATTTTTATTAGACACATTTCTAGAGAGGAAAAAGAAAATGAACCTTATGATAGATACTTTGGAGAAAATTCATGTGGTTTCAGAAGTCGTAAAGGATTTGTAGATCAGGTCTTTGCTTTGAAGAATGTGTGTCAGAGATAGAAATGAATAATAGGATTTTCACGTGGCGTTATGAATCTGGAGAAAGCATATGGTATGGTTAGAAATTCGCTATTGAAGGTGGTGCGAATATTTGGTCTTGGTGTGTAGTTATCAGAAACAGAAGTTTTGATCAGGAGATTAAGATCACGTGAAAGGTAATAGAATATATGTTGCGGTAAGAAAGCTACTGAAAACAATGAAAAGTTTATATCAACAGTGTACGGCATGTTTACCAGTTGGAAGAGAGGAGAGTGAGTGGTTGCAAGTGAAGGTTGGCCAGCAGTGGGGGTGAGTGATATCGCCATGAACTGTTCAATTTGTTTAGGGATGGGATTATGAGGGAGGTTAATGCAAGGGTCTTGGAAAGAGGAGCGAGTATACAGCATGTAGGGGATGAGGGAAAAAACAGGTATGTTTGAAGGAATAATGGTTCCGACTGTGTTATATGGTTGCGAGGTGTGGGTTGTGCGGAGGAGGGTGGATGTTTTGGAAATGAAACGTTTGTGGACAATATGTGGTGTGAGGTGGTTTGATCGAATAAATAATAAAATGGTGAGAGAGGTGTGGTTATAAGAAGAGCGTAGTTAAGAGAGCTGAAGTGGGTGTGCTGAAATGGTCTGGGCATATAGAGAGAATAAGTGAGATGAGGTTGACAAAATGGATATATATATATATATATATATATATATATATATATATATATATATATATATATATATATATATATATATATATATATCCCCTATCCCTGGGGATAGGGGATTAAGAATACTTCCCACGTATTCCCTGCGTGTCGTAGAAGGCGACTAAAAGGGGAGGGAGCGGGGGGCTGGAAATCCTCCCCTCTTTTTTTTTTTTTTTTTTTAATTTTCCAAAAGAAGGAACAGAGGGGGCTAGGTGAGGATATTCAAAAAAAGGCCCAGTCCTCTGTTCTTAACGCTACCTCGCTAACGCGGGAAATGGCGAATAGTTTAAAAGAAAGAAAAAGAATATATATACGTGTCAAGTGGAGAAAACGAGAAAGGGGAGACCAAGTTTGAAATGGAAAGATGAATTGAAAAATATTTTGAATGGTCATAGCCTAAGCATACAGGAGGGTAGATGATGTGTATGGGATTGAGTGCAGTGGAACGATGTGATATACAGGGGGCGACATGCTGTTAGTGAACTGGACCAGGGCATGTGAAATGGCCGGAGAAAATCTAAGAAATGTCTGTGGTGCGTGGTTGGTGATAGAGGCTGTGGTTTCGGCGCATTGTATATGACATCTAAAGAATGGATGTGGGCAAATGTAGCCTGTTTTGATCTGCTTCTGGCACAATCTCGCTAACAATGGAAATGGCGGACGAGTATGAAAGAAAAGAAAATATGTTTCTATATCCGTCTACTTTTATTGCAGTGGAACGGCTTGAGAGGAGGCTGTGCACTCGAGAACAGAATCAAAATCTGAAGGAAGGAAATTTAGAAAGCAAAGATATATTTTACCCCATCATATGTTTCAAGACATATTACCGGACTTAGCCAGCTGGTGGTTGCACCATAAGTGAAAATTTATCTTCGCCGGGGAAGTATCGTTGTCATTTGACTGAAGAAAGACATTACAATTTCAACGAGGAACTTTCACTCTAAAGGAGTCCTTCAGTACCCTGTTCCTGATAGTAGCGCAGCCTCGAAGCTGCAATAGCCCCATTAAAGAGGTCCTGAGGTATATATATATATATATATATATATATATATATATATATATATATATATATATATATATATATCTCATACAAAACTCCAACAACCAGGATCGAACCCGGGACCCCTGTGTAACAGGCGGGAATGCTACCGCTAGGCTATGGGCCTGGCTTATAGGAAATAACTATTCGAGTACTTTATACTTGAATACCCTTCGTCTCACGTTGGTGAACAACGGGATCTACACCGGTCATTTCCCTACAGGCGCACATAGCCAGCAGGTGGCATTTTTTGTTCTATGAAGGTGCGCGTTCCTATGCACTTTGTTCGTATTCATATACCTCCGCGTTGTACAGTTAGGTTCGGTGAAATGCTATCTGCTGACTGTGTGCGCATGTTGGGAAATGACCGCGCAAAATTGTGATTCTTTCTAATATATATATATATATATATATATATATATATATATATATATATATATATATATATATGTATGTGTGTGTGTGTGTGTGTGTGTGTGTGATAGGGGAGAAGAATACTTCCCACGCATTCCCCGTGTGTCGTAGAAGGCGACTAAAGGGGACGGGAGCTGGGGCTAGAAACCCTCCCCTCGTATTTTCACTTTCCAAAAGGGGAAACAGAAGGAGTCACGCGGGGAGTGCTCATCTTCCTCGAAGGCTCAGATTGGGATGTCTAACTGTGTGTGGATGTAACCAAGATGAGAAAAAAGGAGAGATAGGTAGTAAGTTTGAGAAAGGAACCTGGATGTTTTGGCTCTGAGTGAAACGAAGCTCAAGGAAAAAGGGGAAAAGTGGTTTGGGAATGTCTTGGGAGTAAAGTCAGGGGTTGGTGAGAGGATAAGAGCAAAGGAAGGAGTAGAACTACCACTGAAACAGGAGTTGTGGGATTATGTAAACTCTAGATTGATATGGGTAAAACTGAAAGTGGATGGCGAGAGATGAGTGATTATTGGTGCCTATGCACCTGGGCATGAGAAGAAAGATCATGAGAGGCAAATGTTTTGTGAGCAGCTGAGTGAGTGTGTTAGCAGTTTTGATGCACGAGACCGGGTTATAGTGATGGGTCATTTGAATGCAAAGGTAGAGTAATGTGGCAGCTGAGGGAATAATTGGTGTACATGAGGTGTTCAGTGTTGTAAATGGAAACGGTAAAGAGCTTGTAGATTAGTGTGATGACAAAGGGCTGGTGATTGGGAATTCCTGGTTTAAAACGAGAGATGTAAATAAGTATACGTATGTACGTAGGATAGATGGCCAGAGGGCGTCATTGGATTACGTGTTAATTGATAGCTGCATGAAAGAGAGACTTTTGGATGTTCATGTGGTGAGAGATGCAACTGGAGGGATGTCTGATTATTATCTTGTGGAGGCGAAGGTGAAGATTTGTAGAGGTTTTAAGAAAAGAAAAAAGTTGGGGGTGAAGAGAGTGGTGAGAGTAAGTGAGCTTTTGAATGAGGCTTGTGTCAGGAAGTACCAGGAGAGACTGAGTGCAGAATGGAGAAAGGTGAGAGCAAAGAACGTAAGGGGAGTGGGGGAGGAGTGGGATATATTTAGGGAAGAGTTGATGGCTTGCGCAAAAGATGCTTGTGGCATGAGAAGCGTGAGAGATGGGCAGATTAGAAAGGGTAGTGAGTGGTGGGACGAAGGGTTAAGATTGGTGGTGAAAGAGAAGAGAGAGGCACTTGGACGATTTTTGCAGAGAAAAGGTGCAAATGACTGGGAGATGTGTAAAAGAAAGAGGGAGAAGGTCAAGAGAATGGTGCAAGAGGTGAAAAAGAGGGCAAATGAGAGTTGGGGTGAGATAGTATCATGTAATTTTAGGGAGAATGAAAAGATGTCTTGGGAGGAGGTAAATAAAGTGCGTAAGACAAGAGAACAAATGGGAACATCGGTTAAGGGGGCTAATGGGGAGGTAATAACAAGTTGTGGTGATGTGAGAAGGACATGGAGTGAGTATTTCGAAGGTTTGTTGAATGTGTTAGATGATAGATCGACAGATAAAAGATGTTTTGGTCGAGGTGGTGTGCAAAGTGAGAGGGGTCAGGGAGAATGATTTGGTAAACAGATAAGAGGTAGTGAAAGCTTTGCTAAAAATGAAAGCCGTCAAGGCGGCGGGTTTGGATGGTATTGCAGGTGAATTGACTAAGGGTGACTGTGTTGTCGACTGGTTGGTAAAGATATTCAATGTGTGTATGGCTCATGGTGAAGCACCTGAGGATTGGCGGAATGCATGCTTAGTGCCATTGTACAGAGGCAAAGGGGATAAAGGTGAGTGCTCAAATTACAGAGGTATAAGTTTGTTGAGTATTCCTGGGAAATTATATGGGAAGGTATTGATTGAGAGGGTGAAGGCATGTACAGAGGATCAGAATGGGGAGGAGCATTGTGGTTTCAGAAGTGGTAGAAGATGTGTGGATCAGGTGTTTGCTTTGAAGAATATACTTAGAAAAACAAATGGATTTGTATGTAGCATTTATCAATCTGGAGAAGGCATATGATAAGAGTGGATAGAGATGCTCTGTGGAAGGTATTAAGAGTATATGGTGTAGGAGGCAAGTTGCTTGAAGCAGTGAAAAGTTTTATCGAGGATGTAAGGCATGTGTACGAGTAGGAGAAGAGGAAAGTGATTGGTTCTCATTGAATGTCGGTTTGTGGCAGGGGTGTGTGATGTCTCCATGGTTGTTTGATTTGTTTATGAATGGGGTTGTTAGGGAGGTGAATGCAAGAGTTTTGGATAGTTTTGAATGAGAGGGCTTAGGAAGTGAGTCAGTTGTTGTTCGCTGATGATACATCGCTGATGGCTGATTGGGGTGAGAAACTGCAGAAGCTGGTGACTGAGTTTGGTAAAATGTGTGAAAGAAGAAAGCTGAGAGTAAATGTGAATAAGAGCAAGGTTATTAGGTACAGTAGGGTTGAAGGACGAGTCAATTGGGAGGTAAGTTTGAATGGAGAATTGTGGAGGAAGGGAAGTGTTTTAGATATCTGGGAGTGGATTTGGCAGCGGATGGAACCATCTAAGCGGAAGTGAGTCACAGGGAGGGGGAGGGGCGAAAGTTCTGGAGCGGTGAAAAATGTGTTGAAGGCGAGAGCATTATATCGGAAAGCAAAAATGAGTATGTTTGAAGGAATAGTGGTTCCAACAATGTTATATGGTTGCGAGGCGTGGCCTATAGATACAACACTGAACACCCCATGTATACACTAATTATACCATCAACTGCCACATTACTCACCTTCGCATTTAAACCACCCATCACTGTAATCCAGTCTCGTGCATTAAAGCTGCTAATACACTCACTTAACTGCTCCCAAAACACTTGCTTCTCATGATCTTTCTTCTTATGACCAGGTGCATGTGCACCAATAATCATCCATCTCTCTCTCCCTCCACTTTCAGTTATACCCATATCAATCTAGAATTTACTCTCTTACACTCTATCACATGCTCTCACAACTCCTACTTCAGGAGTATTGCTACTCCTTCCTTAACTCTTGTGTGATATCCCCATGGTTGTTTAATTTGTTTATGGACGGGGTGGTTAGGGAGGTAAATGCAAGAGTTTTGGATAGAGGGGCGAGTATGCAGTCTGATGTGGATGAGAGGGACTGTGAAGTGAGTCAGTTGTTGTTCGCCAGTGATACAGCTCTAGTGGCTGATTTGGTTGAGAAACTGAAGAGGTTGGTGACTGAGTTCGGAAAAGCGTGTGAAAGGAGAAAGTTGAGAGTAAATGTGATTAAGAGAAGTTAATTGGGATGTAAGTCTGAACGGAGAAAAAATGGAGGAAGTGAAGTATTCTAGATACCTGGGAGTGGACTTAGCAGCAGATGGAACCATGGGAGTGGAAATGAGTCAAAGGGTCGGGGAGGGGGCGAAGGTTCTGGGAGCGATGAATAATATGTGGAAGGAGAGAACGTTATCTCTGAGAGCAAAAATGAGTATGTTTGAAGGAATAGTGGTTCCAACGATGTTATGTGTTTGCACGGCATGGGCTAGCCCAATAGGTAGGGTTGTATAGAGGAGGGTGGATGTGTTCGAAATGAAATGTTTGAGGACAATATGTAGTGTGAGGTGGTTTGTTCGAGTAAGTAATGAAAGGGTAAGAGAGATGTCTAGACATAAAGAGAGTGTGGTTGAGAGAGCACAAGAGGGTGTGTTGAAACGGTTTAGACTTACGGAGAGAATGAGTGAGGAAAGATTGACAAAAAGGATGTATGTGTCAGAGATAGAGGAAACAAAAAGCGAAGACCAAATTGGAGGTGGACGGATGGAGTGAAAAAGATTTTGAGCAATCGGGGCCTGAACATACAGGACGGTGAGAAGTGTGCAAGGAATAGAATGTTGTCAATGGACTGAGCCAAGGCATATGAAGCGTCTGCGGTAAACCATGGAAAGGTGTGTGTAAGGCCTGGATATGGGTAACGAGCTTTGGTTTCGGTGACAGCTAGAGAGTGAGTGTGAATGAATATGGCCTTTTTGTCTGTTTTTCTGGCACTACCTCGCTGAAGGGGGGGGGGGGGTGCGACCCTATTTCCAGTGTGGCGGGGTAGCGACAGAAATGGATGAAGGCAAGCAAGTATGAATATGTACATGTATATATGTATATTTGCGTGTATATATATGTATATGTATATGTATATATATATATATATATATATATATATATATATATATATATATATATATATATATATATATATATATATTGGAAAGGATCACAATTTTACTCGTGATCAAGATATTCCTATGAGTCCACGTCCCGTGGACTCATAGGAATATATATATATTCAAGTCAATTGGGAGGTAAGTTTGAATGGAGAAAAACTGGAGGAAGTAAAGTGTTTTAGATATCTGGGAGTGGATCTGGCAGCGGATGGAACCATGGAAGCGGAAGTGGATCATAGGGTGGGGGAGGGGACGAAAATCCTGGGAGCCTTGAAGAATGTGTGGAAGTCGAGAACATTATCTCGGAAAGCAAAAATGGGTATGTTTGAAGGAATAGTGGTTCCAACAATGTTGTATGGTTGCGAGGCGTGGGCTATGGATAGAGTTGTGCGCAGGAGGATGGATGTGCTGGAAATGAGATGTTTGAGGACAATGTGTGGTGTGAGGTGGTTTGATCGAGTAAGTAACGTAAGGGTAAGAGAGATGTGTGGAAATAAAAAGAGCGTGGTTGAGAGAGCAGAAGAGGGTGTTTTGAAATGGTTTGGGCACATGGAGAGAATGAGTGAGGAAAGATTGACCAAGAGGATATATGTGTCGAAGGTGGAGGGAACGAGGAGAAGTGGGAGACCAAATTGGAAGTGTAAAGATGGAGTGAAAAAGATTTTGTGTGATCGGGGCCTGAACATGCAGGAGGGTGAAAGGCGGGTAAGGAATAGAGTGCATTGGATCGATGTGGTATACCGGGGTTGACGTGCTGTCAGTGGATTGAATCAGGGCATGTGAAGCGACTGGGGTAAACCATGGAAAGCGTGTGTGGACGTATGCGTATGGGGGTGGGTTGGGCCATTTCTTTCGTCTGTTTCCTTGTGCTACCTCGCAAACGCGGGAAACAGCGACAAAGCAAAAAAAAAGAATATATATATATATATATATATATATATATATATATATATATATATATATATATTTTATTTTTTTTTTTTTATACTTTGTCGCTGTCTCCCGCGTTTGCGAGGTAGCGCAAGGAAACAGACGAAAGAAATGGCCCAACCCCCCCCCCCCCATACACATGTACATACACACGTCCACACACGCAAATATACATACCTACACAGCTTTCCATGGTTTACCCCAGACGCTTCACATGCCTTGCTTCAATCCACTGACAGCACGTCAACCCCTGTATACCACATGACTCCAATTCACTCTATTTCTTGCCCTCCTTTCACCCTCCTGCATGTTCAGGCCCCGATCACACAAAATCTTTTTCACTCCATCTTTCCACCTCCAATTTGGTCTCCCCCTTCTCCTCGTTCCCTCCACCTCCGACACATATATCCTCTTGGTCAATCTCTCCTCACTCATTCTCTCCATGTGCCCAAACCATTTCAAAACACCCTCTTCTGCTCTCTCAACCACGCTCTTTTTATTTCCACACATCTCTCTCACCCTTACGTTACTTACTCGATCAAACCACCTCACACCACACATTGTCCTCAAACATCTCATTTCCAGCACATCCATCCTCCTGCGCACATCTCTATCCATAGCCCACGCCTCGCAACCATACAGCATTGTTGGAACCACTATTCCCTCAAACATACCCATTTTTGCTTTCCGAGATAATGTTCTCGACTTCCACACATTTTTCAAGGCTCCCAAAATTTTCGCCCCCTCCCCCACCCTATGATCCACTTCCGCTTCCATGGTTCCATCCGCTGACAGATCCACTCCCAGATATCTAAAACACTTCACTTCCTCCAGTTTTTCTCCATTCAAACTCACCTCCCAATTGACTTGACCCTCACCCCTACTGTACCTAATAACCTTGCTCTTATTCACATTTACTCTCAACTTTCTTCTTCCACACACTTTACCAAACTCAGTCACCAGCTTCTGCAGTTTCTCACATGAATCAGCCACCAGCGCTGTATCATCAGCGAACAACAATTGACTCACTTCCCAAGCTCTCTCATCCCCAACAGACTTCATACTTGCCCCTCTTTCCAGGACTCTTGCATTTACCTCCCTTACAACCCCATCCATAAACAAATTAAACAACCATGGAGACATCACACACCCCTGCCGCAAACCTACATTCACTGAGAACCAATCACTTTCCTCTCTTCCTACACGTACACATGCCTTACATCCTCGATAAAAACTTTTCACTGCTTCTAACAACTTGCCTCCCACGCCATATATTCTTAATACCTTCCACAGAGCATCTCTATCAACTCTATCATATGCCTTCTCCAGATCCATAAATGCTACATACAAATCCATTTGCTTTTCTAAGTATTTCTCACATACATTCTTCAAAGCAAACACCTGATCCACACATCCTCTACCACTTCTGAAACCGCACTGCTCTTCCCCAATCTGATGCTCTGTACATGCCTTCACCCTCTCAATCAATACCCTCCCATATAATTTACCAGGAATACTCAACAAACTTATACCTCTGTAATTTGAGCACTCACTCTTATCCCCCTTGCCTTTGTACAATGGCACTATGCACGCATTCTGCCAATCCTCAGGCACCTCACCATGAGTCATACATACATTAAATAACCTTACCAACCAGTCAACAATACAGTCACCCCCTTTCTTAATAAATTCCACTGCAATACCATCCAAACCTGCTGCCTTGCCGGCTTTCATCTTCCGCAAAGCTTTTACTACCTCTTCTCTGTTTACCAAATCATTTTCCCTAACCCTCTCACTCTGCACACCACCTCGACCAAAACACCCTATATCTGCCACTCTGTCATCAGACACATTCAACAAACCTTCAAAATACTCATTCCATCTCCTTCTCACATCACCGCTACTTGTTATCACCTCCCCATTTACGCCCTTCACTGAAGTTCCCATTCGCTCCCTTGTCTTACGCACCCTATTTACCTCCTTCCAGAACATCTTTTTATTCTCCCTAAAATTTACTGATAGTCTCTCACCCCAACTCTCATTTGCCCTTTTTTTCACCTCTTGCACCTTTCTCTTGACCTCCTGTCTCTTTCTTTTATACTTCTCCCACTCAATTGCATTTTTTCCCTGCAAAAATCGTCCAAATGCCTCTCTCTTCTCTTTCACTAATACTCTTACTTCTTCATCCCACCACTCACTACCCTTTCTAAACAGCCCACCTCCCACTCTTCTCATGCCACAAGCATCTTTTGCGCAATCCATCACTGATTCCCTAAATACATCCCATTCCTCCCCGACTCCCCTTACTTCCATTGTTCTCACCTTTTTCCATTCTGTACACAGTCTCTCCTGGTACTTCCCCACACAGGTCTCCTTCCCAAGCTCACTTACTCTCACCACCTTCTTCACCCCAACATTCACTCCTCTTTTCTGAAAACCCATACTAATCTTCACCTTAGCCTCCACAAGATAATGATCAGACATCCCTCCAGTTGCACCTCTCAGCACATTAACATCCAAAAGTCTCTCTTTCGCTCGCCTGTCAATTAACACGTAATCCAATAACGCTCTCTGGCCATCTCTCCTACTTACACAAGTATACTTATGTATATCTCGCTTTTTAAACCAGGTATTCCCAATCATCAGTCCTTTTTCAGGGAATAGGGGAGAAAGAATACTTCCCACGTATTCCCTGCGTGTCGTAGAAGGCGACTAAAAGGGGAGGGAGCGGGGGGCTGGAAATCCTCCCCTCTCATTATTTTTTTTGATTTTCCAAAAGAAGGAACAGAGAAGGGGGCCAGGTGAGGATATTCCCTCAAAGGCCCAGTTCTCTGTTCTTAACGCTACTCGCTAACGCGGGAAATGGCGAATAGTTTGAAAGAAAGAAAAAAAAAAAAAAAAATATATATATATATATATATATATATATATATATATATATATATATATATATATATATATATATATATATATATATATGAAAATTAAAGGTTGGCTGTTGGAGAAAAGACAAGGAGATACATACAGTTTCTGAAACTCAAACTTATCTAGTAGGATTTTCCCGTCATAGTGATGGCTGTCACACGTCCAGCACTCAATACAGAGAAATATTCTCATTTTTTCGTAAGATAAATTGAGAAGGTCTATTGCGTCAGTTGTGAGAGTAAGGAGTTTACGACCAGCCATGTGAGGCTTGACCACTTTGATACCTCCTCTTTCCTGGAACAGCGAAACAGTGGAATATTCTCCCTCCTCTCACCTTCCCCACTTCCTATACCCTGTACAGCTTTAAGATGGTGAGATCTTCAAATCACCAGATGATCTCGGATTAATTTCTCATACATCTTCTTTCTTATTTCTTCAGTTTTCACCACAGTTGGCCTCGATTACCTGCTTCTGTTTATATTTTTGTCGCTTCTCGTGTCGCGTCGGCAGCCACCTTCATGAAAGCATAAGTCCGAGTAAGCTAATCATAAGGAGACTTGTCATGCCGCACCGGGCTTATGTATCATTCCTCATGGCTTTTGTTCTCACGTCTTTTCAGTTTATTTTTTTTTTCTCCTCGGGAGTTAATTCTTAACATCTTTAGAAAAGTCGGGCATGGAGGTGGCCGTAATCACTTCGCCTAATATAGTATTTCTTCTGGACGGCACGTGCACCTGACGCCAACCTTCACCCCCAAACCCAGCCTCACCCCTCACCCCCACCCAACACACACACACACACACACACACACACACACACACACACACACACACACACACACACATATCATGCGTGCAATTGAAAGTACTCGATGACACGATTATCATATCTTACTGCATGTCAGTATTGATCTGATTGAATTATAATGATAATGTCGGGTTCGAATCCTTAGCGTGGCGCTTGGACTACCCCCAAACTAGGTGTTCATTTTGCCTTCGAGACGAGTGGATTAATGGGTTCTTGGCTTACTCTGTGTGTGTGTGTGTGTGTGTGTGTGTGTGTGTGTGTGTGTGTGTGAAGACACAGTAAAGGCATGATGGGTTAAGAGATGGGGCAAAACTAGTGTTAATCTCTCTCTCCATAACACAGAAAAAACAATTACACACACACACACACACACACACACACACACACACACAACACACACACACACACACACACACACACACACACACACACGTATATATTTATATTTTCTTTATTACGCTCAATCGCTGTTTCCCGCGTTAGCGAGGTAGCGCCAGGAAACAGACGAAGAATGGCCCATCCACTCACACACACACACACACACACACACACACACACACACACACGCATGTGCACGTGTAGGAAGAGAGGAAAGTGTTTCGTTCTCAGTGAATGTAGGTTTCCGGTAGGGGTGCGTGATGTCTCCATGGTTGTTTGATTTGTTTATGGATGGGGTTGTTAGGGAGGTGAACGAAAGAGTTTTGGAAAGAGGGGCATTTATGCAGTCTGTTGTGGATGAGAGAGCTTGGGAAGTGAATCAGTTGTTCGCTGATGATACAGCGCTGGTGGCTGATTCGGGTGAGAAACTGCAGAGGCTTGTAACTGAATTTGGTAAAGTGTGTGAAAGAAGAAAGCTGAGAGTAAGTGCGAATAAGAGCAAGGTTATTAGGTACAGTGGGGTTGAGGGACAAGTCAGTTGGGGGATAAGTATGAATGAAAAAAAAAAACTGGAGGAAGTGAAGTGTTTTAGATATCTGGGAGTGGATTTGGCAGCGGATGGAACCATGGAAGCGGAAGTGAATCATAGGGTGGGGAAGGGGGCGAAAGTTCTGGGTGCGTTGAAGAATGTGTGGAAGTCGAGAACGTTATCTTGGAAAGCAAAAATGGGTATGTTTGAAGGAATAGTGGTTCCAACAATGATATATGGTTGAGAGGCGTTGGCTATAGGATAGAGTTGTGCGGAGGAGGGTGGATGTGCTGGAAATGAGATGTTTGAGGACAATTTGTGGTGTGAGGTGGTTTGATCGAATAAGTAATGAAAGGGTAAGAGAGATGTGTGGTAATAAAAAGGGTGTGGTTGAGAGAGCATAAGAGGGTGTTTTTAAATGGTTTGGTCACGTGGAGAGAATGAGTGAGGAAAGATTGACAAAGAAGATGTATGTGTCTGAGGTGGAGGGAACGAGGAGAAGTGGGAGACCAAATTGGAGGTGGAAAGATGGAGTGTAAAAGATTTTGAGTGATCGGTGCCTGAACATGCAGGAGGGTGAAAGGTGTGCAAGGAATAGAGTGAATTGGAACGATGTGGTATACCGGGGTCGATGTGCTGTCAATGGATTGAACCAGGGCATGTGAAGCGTCTGGGGTAAATCATGGAAAGTTGTGTGGAAAGGGAGCTGTGGTTTCGGTGCATTATACATGACAGCTAGAGTGGCCTTTGTTGTCATTTCATAGCGCTACCTCGCGTACATGTGGGGGGAGGGAGGGTTGTCATTTCAAGTTTGGCGGGGTGGCGACGGGAATGAATAAGGGCAGACAGTATGAATTATGTACATGTGTATATATGTATATGTCTGTGTGTGTATATGTATGTATACGTTGAGATGTATAGGTATGTATATATGCGTGTGTGGACGTGTATGTATATACATGTGTATGTGGGTGGGTTGGGCCATTCTTTCGTCTGTTACCTTGCGTTCCCTCGCTAACGCGGGAGACAGCGACAAAGTATAATAAAATAAAGAATGGGGCCAGATGAGGATATTCCCTCAAAGGCCCAGTCCTCTGTTCTTAACACTACCTCGCTAACGCGGGAAATGGCGAATAGTATGAAAGATATATATATATATATATATATATATATATATATATATATATATATATATATATATATATATATATATAATATCCCTGGGGATAGGGGAGAAAGAATACTTCCCACGTATTTCCTGCGTGTCGTAGAAGGCGACTAAAAGGGAGCGGGGGCTGGAAATCCTCCCCTCTCGTTTTTTTTTTTTTTTTGATTTTCCAAAAGAAGGAACAGGTGAGGATATTCCATCAGAGGCCCAGTCCTCTGTTCTTAACGCTACCTTGCTAACGCGGGAAATGGCGAATAGTTTGAAAGAAAGAAAAATATATATATATACTCCCATGAGTCCACGGGGAAAATGAAACACGAAAAGTTCCCAAGTGCACTTTCGTGTAATGATCACATCATTAGTGGAGACACAAGAGAGAAATATAACAGTCAGTTGATATACATCGAAGAGACGAAGCTAGGACGCCATATGGTAAACATGTGGATGTTCAAAACATATTTACCAAATAGCGTCCTAGCTTCGTCTCCTCGATTTATATCAACTGACTGTTATATTTCTCTCTTTTGTCTCCCCTGATGATGTGATCATTACACGAAAGTGCAGTTGGAAACTTCTCGTGTTTCATTTTTCCCCGTGGACTCATAGGAATATCTTGATCACGCGCAAAATTGTGATCCTTTCCAATATATATATATATATATATATATATATATATATATATATATATATATATATATATATATATATATAATTTTTTTTAATACTGTTCGCCATTTCCCGCATTAGCGAGGTAGCGTTAAGAACATAGGGCTGAGCCTTTGAGGGAATATCCTCACTTGGCCCCCTTCTCTGTTCCTTCTTTTGGAAAATTAAAAACGAGAGAGGAGGATTTCCAGCCCCCTGCTCCTTCCCCTTTTAGTCGCCTTCAACACGCAGGGAATACATGGGAAGTATTCTTTCTCCCCTATCCCCAGGGATAAACAATATACATATAATAACAAAAACAAGACATACTGCAATTTTTTTTACTTTCATACTTGTTAGCTATTTCCTACCTGAAAAAAATCCTTGCTTGGCTCTATATATATATATATATATATATATATATATATATATATATATATATATATATATATACATATATATATACATATACATATATATATATATATATATACACACATACATATATATTTCTTTTTTTTTTTGCTTTGTCGCTGTCTCCCGCGTTTGCGAGGTAGCGCAAGGAAACAGACGAAAGAAATGGCCCAACCCACCCCCATACACATTTATATACATACGTCCACACACGCAAATATACATACCTACACAGCTTTCCATGGTTTACCCCAGACGCTTCACATGCCCTGATTCAATCCATTGACAGCACGTCAACCCCGGTATACCACATCGATCCAATTCACTCTATTCCTTGCCAGCCTTTCACCCTCCTGCATGTTCAGGCCCCGATCACACAAAATCTTTTTCACTCCATCTTTCCACCTCCAATTTGGTCTCCCACTTCTCCTCGTTCCCTCCACCTCCGACACATATATCCTCTTGGTCAATCTTTCCTCACTCATTCTCTCCATGTGCCCAAACCATTTCAAAACACACTCTTCTGCTCTCTCAACCACGCTCTTTTCATTTCCACACATCTCTCTTACCCTTACGTTACTTACTCGATCAAACCACCTCACACCAAACATTGTCCTCAAACATCTCATTTCCAGCACATCCATCCTCCTGCGCACAACTCTATCCATAGCCCACGCCTCGCAACCATACAACATTGTTGGAACCACTATTCCTTCAAACATACCCATTTTTGCTTTCCGAGATAATGTTCTCGACTTCCACACATTCTTCAAGGCTCCCAGGATTTTCGCCCCCTCCCCCACCCTATGATTCACTTCCGCTTCCATGGTTCCATCCGCTGCCAGATCCACTCCCAGATATCTAAAACACTTTACTTCCTCCAGTTTTTCTCCATTCAAACTTACCTCCCAATTGACTTGACCCTCAAGCCTACTGTACCTAATAACCTTGCTCTTATTCACATTTACTCTTAACTTTCTTCTTTCACACACTTTACCAAACTCAGTCACCAGCTTCTGCAGTTTCTCACATGAATCAGCCACCCGCGCTTTATCATCAGCGAACAACAACAGACTCACTTCCCAAGCTCTCTCATCCACAACAGACTTCATGCTTGCCCCTCTCTCCAAAACTCTTGCATTTACCTCCCTAACAATCCCATCCATAAACAAATTGAACAACCATGGCGACATCACGCACCCCTGCCGCAAACCGACAACTTGCCTCCCACACCATATATTCTTAATACCTTCCACAGAGATTCGCTGTCAACTCTGTCATATGCCTTTTCAAAGCAAACACCTTTTCCACATATCCTCTACCACTTCTGAAACCACACTGCTCTTCCCCAGTCTGATGCTCTGTACATGCTTTCACCCTCTCAATCAATACCCTTCTATATAGTTTCCCAGGAATAGTCAACAAAATTATACTTCTGTAATTTGAGCACTCACCTTTATCCCCTTTGCCTTTGTACAATGGCACTATGCATGCATTCCGCCAATCCTCAGGCACTTCACCATGAGCCATGCATACATTAACTATCCTTACCAACCAGTCAACAACACAGTCACCTCCTTTTTTAATAAATTCCACTGCAGTACCATCCAAACCCGTCGCCTTGTCGGCTTTCATCTTCCGCAAAGCTTTCACTACCTCTTCTCAGTTTACCAATCCATTCTCCCTAACCCTTTCACTTTGCACACCACCTCGACCAAGACACCCTATATCTGCTACTCTATCATCTAACACATTCAACAAACCTTCAAAATACTCACTCCATCTCCTTCTCACATCACCACTACTTGTTATTACCTCCCCATTAGCCCCCTTCACCGATGTTCCTATTTGTTCTCTTGTCTTACGCACTTTATTTACCTTCTTCCAAAAACTATAGGCGTTCAAATATAGGAAATAAAAAGTCTGGTTTTGTAACATCTGAATACCTCTGTGCTATGTTTAGTCTTGCAAACACAATTTGTATGTCCAGAATTTCCAAATGACTCCGTGACGACCATTTCCACATTGGTCATCAGCATGAGCTCAGTGGTACGATTCTTGGATATACTGACCTGCCTGTGACCCGACCCTTTAAAGTCAGGTTGCAGGTCAGGCCAGCATACCTAAGGCTCGTATCGTCGCGTACCGTCATCCTAGTAGAGCAGAGTTTCTTGCTCGGGAGGTTGACGCGAGTATGGCTTCATTGGTTTCGCAGTTAGCATGATACAGCATGACTGAAATATGGATGATCAGCCATAACTCACCCCTTCCCCGGCACCTTTACTCCCTCAGGTACTCCACCTTCCGTCACTGATGACTAACATAGACAACTGTGAGCCGAAGATGGAGATGGGGAAGTGCGCTAAGACACCCGGTGGGGAACCTGACTCCACACGTGAGATGACAGATCTCATCTACGGCATCGAAGACGATCCGCCTTGGTATGAGTGTGTCATATATGGCTTCCAGGTGAGTGGGAGCTGTTTCTCATTAATATTATCGGGTCTGTGATAAATAATGCTGAAACTAATTATATAACACCTGTTTAAAAATGGAAACACAAAGTTACGGGGTTAGTCAGAAATACGTGTGGGTACATATATGAACACATTGATTGTCCGATGGTGAATCAGCAAGTGTACCTTCTGTCTATTAATCCAATTGACCATAATATTCCATACAATATCCACATAAAATATTGACCATAATATTCCATACAATATCCACATAAAATATTGGTTTCAAGAAGACAAATGAAGTAATCTTTGCCTCCCAAACATTCGCACAGCGACGGTAGTCATAAAGGCAATTGTTTTCACATTTAAGTTAAAGGTATTTCAGTTTTGTCTGTTTATTTGTGTCTCTGACCCCTGCTCACTCCAGTAAATCCCTCAAGGGGATGGTCAAGGCAAAAGTGATTCATCTAGATGATATATATATATATTTTTTCTTTTCTTTTAAACTATTCGCCATTTCCCGCGTTAGTGAGGTAGCCTTAAGAACAGAGGACTGGGCCTTTTTTGGAATATCCTCACCTGGCCCCCTCTGTTCCTTCTTTTGGAAAATTAAAAAAAAAAAAAACGAGAGGGGAGGATTTCCAGCCCCCCGCTCCCTCCCCTTTTAGTCGCCTTCTACGACACGCAGGGAATACGTGGGAAGTATTCTTAATCCCCTATCCCCAGGGATAGTATATATATATATATATATATATATATATATATATATATATATATATATTGGAAAGGATCACAATTTTGCGCGTGATCAAGATATTCCTATGAGTCCACGGGGAAAATGAAACACGATAAGTTCCCAAGTGCACTTTCGTGTAATAATCACATCGTCAGCGGAGACACAAGAGAGAAATAAAAGTCAGTTGATATACATCGAAGAGACGAAGCTAGAACGCCATTTGGTAAACGTTTACATATATATATATATATATATATATATATATATATATATATATATATATATATATATATATATATATATTTATATATATATATTATTTATATTTATTTTGCTTTGTCGCTGTCTCCCGCGTTAGCGAGGTAGCGCAAGGAAACAGACGAAAGAAATGGCCCAACCCACCCACACACACATGTATATACATACACGTCCACCCACGCAAATATACATACCTATGGATCTCAATGTACACATATATATACACACACAGACATATACATATATACACATGTACATAATTCATAGTCTGCCTTTATTCATTCCCATCGCCACCTCGCCACACATGGAATAACAACCCCCCTCCCCCCTCATGTGTGCGAAGCAGCGCTAGGAAAAGACAACAAAGGTCCCATTCGTTCACACTCAGTCTCTAGCTGTCATGTAATCATGCACCGAAACCACAGATATATATATATATATATATATATTTCATACTGTTCGCCATTTCCCGCGTTTGCGAGGTAGCGTTAAGAATAGACGACTGAACCTTTGAGGGAATATCCTCACCTGGCCCCCTTCTCTGTTGCTTCTTTTGGAAAATTAGAAAAAATAAAAACGAGAGGGGAGGATTTCCATATATATATATATATATATATATATATATATATATATATATATATATATATATATATATATATATATATTCCTATGAGTCCACGGGGAAAATGAAACAATAAGTTAACGTGGACTCATAGGAATATCTTGATCACGCGCAAAATTGTGATCCCTTCCAATATATATATATATATATATATATATATATATATATATATATATATATATATATATATATATATATATATTTATATATATATATATATATATATTTTTTTTTTTTTTTTTCATACTATTCGCCATTTCCCGCGATAGCGAGGTAGCGTTAAGAACAGAGGACTGGGCCTTTGAGGGAATATCCTCACCTGGCCCCCTTTTCTGTTCCTTTTTTTGGAAAATTAAAAAAGAAAGAAAAAAAAAACGAGAGGGGAGGATTTCCAGCCCCCCGCTCCCTTCCCTTTTAGTCGCCTTCTACGACACGCAGGGAAAACGTGGAAAGTATTCTTTCTCCCCTATCCCCAGGGATATATATATATATATATATATATATATATATATATATATATATATATATATATATATATATATATATATATATATATGTATGACTCATGGTGAGGTGCCTGAGGATTGGCGGAATGCGTGCATAGTGCCATTGTACAAAGGCAAAGGGGATAAGAGTGAGTGCTCAAATTACAGAGGTATAAGTTTGTTGAGTATTCCTGGTAAATTATGTGGGAGGGTATTGATTGAGAGGGTGAAGGCATGTACGGAGCATCAGATTGGGGAAGAGCAGTGTGGTTTCAGAAGTGGTAGAGGATGTGTGGATCAGGTGTTTGCTTTGAAGAATGTATGTGAGAAATACTTAGAAAAGCAAATGGATTTGTATGTAGCATTTATGGATCTGGAGAAGGCATATGATAGAGTTGATAGAGATGCTCTGTGGAAGGTATTAAGAATATATGGTGTGGGAGGCAAGTTGTTAGAAGCAGTGAAAAGTTTTTATCGAGGATGTAAGGCATGTGTACGTGTAGGAAGAGAGGGAAGTGATTGGTTCTCAGTGAATGTAGGTTTGCGGCAGGGGTGTGTGATGTCTCCATGGTTGTTTAATTTGTTTATGGATGGGGTTGTTAGGGAGGTGAATGCAAGAGTTTTGGAAAGAGGGGCAAGTATAAAGTCTGTTGTGGATGAGAGAGCTTCGGAAGTGAGTCAGTTGTTGTTCGCTGATGATACATCACTGGTGGCTTATTCATGTGAGAAACTGCAGAAGCTGGTGACTGAGTTTGGTAAAGTGTGTGAAAGAAGAAAGTTAAGAGTAAATGTGAATAAGAGCAAGGTTATTAGGTACAGTAGGCTTGAGGGTCAAGTCAATTGGGAGGAAAGTTTGAATGGAGAAAAACTGGAGGAAGTAAAGTGTTTTAGATATCTGGGAGTGGATCTGGCAGCGGAAATGAATCATAGGGTGGGGTAGGGGGCGAAAATCCTGGGAGCCTTGAAGAATGTGTGGAAGTCGAGAACATTATCTCGGAAAGCAAAAATGGGTATGTTTGAAGGAGTAGTGGTTTCAACAATGTTGTATGGTTGCGAGGCGTGGGCTATGGATAGAGTTGTGCGCAGGAGGGTGGATGTGCTGGAAATGAGATGTTTGAGGACAATGTGTGGTGTGAGGTGGTTTGATCGAGTAAGTAATGTAAGGGTAAGAGAGATGTGTGGAAATAAAAAGAGCGTGGTTGAGAGAGCAGAAGAGGGTGTTTTGAAATGGTTTGGGCACATGGAGAGAATGAGTGAGGAAAGATTGACCAAGAGGATATATGTGTCGGAGGTGGAGGGAACGAGGAGAAGTGGGAGACCAAATTGGAGGTGGAAAGATGGAGTGAAAAAGATTTTGTGTGATCGGGGCCTGAACATGCAGGAGGGTGAAAGGCGGGCAAGGAATAGAGTGAATTGGATCGATGTGGTATACCGGGGTTGACGTGCTGTCAGTGGATTGAATCAGGGCATGTGAAGCATGGAAAGTTGTGTGGGGCCTGGATGTGGAAAGGGAGCTTTGGGCTCGGGCATTATTGCGTGACAGCTGGAGACTGAGTGTGAACGAATGGGGGAGGGGAATGGTATTCCATGTGTGGCGAGGTGGCAATGGGGAATGAATAGGGGCAGACAGTGTGAATTGTGTGCATGGGTATATATGTATGTGTCTGTGTGTGTATATATATGTGTACATTGAGAAGTATAGGTATGTATATTTGCGTGTGTGTGTTTACATTGTGTATGGGGGTGGGTTGGGCCATTTCTTTCGTCTGTTTCCTTGCGCTACCTCGCTAACGCGGGAGACAGCGACAAAGCAAAATAATAATAAAAAAAAAGATATATATATATATATATATATATATATATATATATATATATATATATATATATATATATATATATATATACGCCCATACACGCACATATACACATACATATAAACGTATACACATATACATACACAGACATATATCTATTCACATGCACATATTCGTAATTGCTTGCCTTCATCCATTCCTCGTGCTACCCCGCCCCACAGGAAACAGCATCGCTACCCACTGCTTCAACGAGGTACCGCCAGGGAAACAGACAAAAATAAATAAAGCCACATTCCTTCACACTCAATCTCTAGCTGTTATATGTAATGCATGGAAACCATTCAAACTTACATCCCAGTTAACCTGTCCGTCAACCATACTACATCAGGTCCCACAGACCTTTTTATGGTTTAACCCAGACGCTTCACATACCCTGGTTCAATCCGTTGACAACACGTCGACCCCGGTATACCATATCGTTTCAATTCACTCTATTCCTAGCACGCCTCTCACCCTCCTGTATGTTCACGCCCTGGTCTCTCGAAATCTTTTTCACTCCAACCTTCCACCTCCAATTTGGTCTCCCACTTCTCCTCGTTCCCTCCACCTCCGACACATATATCCTCTTGGTCAATCTTTCCTCACTCATTCTCTCCATGTGCCCAAACCATTTCAAAACACACTCTTCTGCTCTCTCAACCACGCTCTTTTCATTTCCACACATCTCTCTTACCCTTACGTTACTTACTCGATCAAACCACCTCACACCAAACATTGTCCTCAAACATCTCATTTCCAGCACATCCACCCTCCTGCGCACAACTCTATCCATAGCCCACGCCTCGCAACCATACAACATTGTTGGAACCACTATTCCTTCAAACATACCCATTTTTGCTTTCCGAGATAATGTTCTCGACTTCCACACATTCTTCAAGGCTCCCAGGATTTTCGCCCCCTCCCCCACCTATGATTCACTTCCGCTTCATGGTTCCATCCGCTGCCAGATCCACTCCCAGATATCTAAAACACTTTACTTCCTCCAGTTTTTCTCCATTCAAACTTACCTCCCAATTGACTTGACCCTCAAGCCTACTGTACCTAATAACCTTGCTCTTATTCACATTTACTCTTAACTTTCTTCTTTCACACACTTTACCAAACTCAGTCACCAGCTTCTGCAGTTTCTCACGTGAATCAGCCACCCGCGCTTTATCATCAGCGAACAACAACAGACTCACTTCCCAAGCTCTCTCATCCACAACAGACTTCATACTTGCCCCTCTCTCCAAAACTCTTGCATTTACCTCCCTAACAATCCCATCCATAAACAAATTGAACAACCATGGCGACATCACGCACCCCTGCCGCAAACCGACAACTTGCCTCCCACACCATATATTCTTAATACCTTCCACAGAGATTCGCTGTCAACTCTGTCATATGCCTTTTCAAAGCAAACACCTTTTCCACATATCCTCTACCACTTCTGAAACCACAGTGCTCTTCCCCAGTCTGATGCTCTGTACATGCTTTCACCCTCTCAATCAATACCCTTCTATATAGTTTTCCCAGGAATAGTCAACAAAATTATACTTCTGTAATTTGAGCACTCACCTTTATCCCCTTTGCCTTTGTACAATGGCACTATGCATGCATTCCGCCAATCCTCAGGCACTTCACCATGAGCCATGCATACATTAACTATCCTTACCAACCAGTCAACAACACAGTCACCTCCTTTTTTAATAAATTCCACTGCAGTACCATCCAAACCCGTCGCCTTGTCGGCTTTCATCTTCCGCAAAGCTTTCACTACCTCTTCTCAGTTTACCAATCCATTCTCCCTAACCCTTTCACTTTGCACACCACCTCGACCAAGACACCCTATATCTGCTACTCTATCATCTAACACATTCAACAAACCTTCAAAATACTCACTCCATCTCCTTCTCACATCACCACTACTTGTTATTACCTCCCCATTAGCCCCCTTCACCGATGTTCCTATTTGTTCTCTTGTCTTACGCACTTTATTTACCTTCTTCCAAAAACTATAGGCGTTCAAATATAGGAAATAAAAAGTCTGGTTTTGTAACATCTGAATACCTCTGTGCTATGTTTAGTCTTGCAAACACAATTTGTATGTCCAGAATTTCCAAATGACTCCGTGACGACCATTTCCACATTGGTCATCAGCATGAGCTCAGTGGTACGATTCTTGGATATACTGACCTGCCTGTGACCCGACCCTTTAAAGTCAGGTTGCAGGTCAGGCCAGCATACCTAAGGCTCGTATCGTCGCGTACCGTCATCCTAGTAGAGCAGAGTTTCTTGCTCGGGAGGTTGACGCGAGTATGGCTTCATTGGTTTCGCAGTTAGCATGATACAGCATGACTGAAATATGGATGATCAGCCATAACTCACCCCTTCCCCGGCACCTTTACTCCCTCAGGTACTCCACCTTCCGTCACTGATGACTAACGTAGACAACTGTGAGCCGAAGATGGAGATGGGGAAGTGCGCTAAGACACCCGGTGGGGAACCTGACTCCACACGTGAGATGACAGATCTCATCTACGGCATCGAAGACGATCCGCCTTGGTATGAGTGTGTCATATATGGCTTCCAGGTGAGTGGGAGCTGTTTCTCATTAATATTATCGGGTCTGTGATAAATAATGCTGAAACTGATTATATAACACCTGTTTAAAAATGGAAACACAAAGTTACGGGGTTAGTCAGAAATACGTGTGGGTACATATATGAACACATTGATTGTCCGATGGTGAATCAGCAAGTGTACCTTCTGTCTATTAATCCAATTGACCATAATATTCCATACAATATCCACATAAAATATTGACCATAATATTCCATACAATATCCACATAAAATATTGGTTTCAAGAAGACAAATGAAGTAATCTTTGCCTCCCAAACATTCGCACAGCGACGGTAGTCATAAAGGCAATTGTTTTCACATTTAAGTTAAAGGTATTTCAGTTTTGTCTGTTTATTTGTGTCTCTGACCCCTGC